>NW_003298987.1:0-33075 GCF_000151645.1 Tuber melanosporum
GTAACATCTAATCAGCCCTAGAGAGATCTTGCGTGTTGCTTCATGCAAATTCGATCATGCTCTGCGCCGGCCGCCCGGGGCTATCGTAAAAGTTACTCGCATGATATTTGGATACGAGAGTACGGCTACTCGTATTGTCACAGATCAGCAAACCAGTGAAAAAAGAATGAAAAAATTTGTCTATGCAAGATATAATAAGTACAGATACTTGTACTGTACCCGTCCGTATCTAGCCATCTTCGATTCCGGCCGCGTACCGGGTACTGTGAAATGCGCCTGCCCGCCCTCTCCAACTCACCATGTTGTAGAATAGTCTATCATAGATGGGGAGGAACGGCGGGCCCAGAATTCACTTTATCTGGTCGGTGTATGTTATGGTCGGGCCGAACATTCCGGCTACCGTAGGGGATTTCTGAAAATGGGGCGGGGGCGGGGGCTTCCATATACCGTACTGTACGCTCCTCCTCCTCCCTCTTCTATGATACACTTTCTCTGTTCCAGACCACCGCCACGATAATTCCCTCCGCTCCTCCGATTCCCCGCCCACCGTTAACTTCAGCGAGAATTTGGCGATTACGACGCCGGCAACTGTGCTATTTAGCACAACTCGTCTCCGCAAAAATTCTCATAACGCCGCCCCGGGTATCATATGTTGGGGGGGTGGGGGGGTGTGGAGTCTTGGTAGCAGTAGCAATGTAATAACTCGTACTCGAGCACAAAGTACCACCCGCATCTTTGCTGACGCAAATGCAACTATGCTCGAGTACCAGTACTCGTACTTACCTGTACTGTACCCGTTCAGTCCCCCGCTGACCACCCTTTACCCCTCCAGAGCATAAGAAAGAAAAAAAGAAAAAACAAGCTTTGCCGAACAACCGGGCTTTACCCCTCAATCACTACGATACCGTATATTAATCCCCCGTGCCCTACCATATCAGAAATGGTATCAGAAACAATCCCCACATTTAGTCTAATTTACCTACCGTACAAGTACGAGTACTTGAGTACTCGTACAAGGAGCAATCGAGGGTCTACCGGAGCTAAAGAACTACCGTGTGCGATACGGCAACTGGTAGAGAGGTAGAGCGCAAGGGTAAGAGTAGAGTAATTACAAATGATAACGATGGCGGGTAAAAAAAATAACAATCAGCTACTAGTACCGGTATGGTATACTTCCGCGGGGAAATATGCTTCCGCGGTTGGGGATGGGTGGTGGGGTTTGTTCTGCTATAAAAATATTTTTGCGGGCTTGGGCTTGGCTTTTTTTATATTTACCGGTACCCGTACCGTACTCTTCTTTCTTCCCGCGTAAGTTATCATACTATCATACTTGTGCACTTTTTGCGGTGCGGTGCTCTGGGGGATTCCGTGATTGGTTGTGCGCACGTTTGGTTTGGTTTGGTTTGGTTTGGTTTTGTTAGATTTTGAGTCCCTTGGTATCGGGACTCGGAGAGTGCCGTGGGGGTTTTTTTCTTCTTTCTTTTCTTTTCGAAGGGTTCAAAGATAAAGTGTCATACTTGGGATTGGGTCGGATGAGGTTTGTGGGTGAGTTCCTGTGTGTCTTGTGGGAAGAATAGGACGTGGCGGGTGGGTGAGTGTGGGTCTTTTTTTGATGTGGCTCAGTTTTGCCGGGTAGAGTGAGGGGTATGATACGGGGTGATTATATATATCTGCCTTCATCATGTATCACTCGTTGCTCTTGTTGGCGGTGCTTATTGGGTAACATTCAAGGGATTGTCTATATGTCGTGGTATGGCATCTGTAAGGGAGTTTTCAAGTATTTAAGGGACCTATTTATCCCCCCTAGGAAGCCCAGCAAGTCACTTCTATCGCTCGCACCGGTATGCCCTTTCCTCCTACTTACCCCGAATCACCGCCACGGGTTGGTAACTGTGTAGGCAGTGTAAGGGTACTGTTGATACGAGTTCCCGCTTAGAAAATTTCCGCGCTGTGCGTTATTATGGGACCTTGCTCATGGTTTGGATGGATGGGTGGGGAAAACCTTTTGGACATTCACGCTTCCCTGTATAGCGAGCACAGGTCACAACGAGTGCCTGCTTGCGGAGTGCTTTGAAACCACGATTTGATACCACACAGGCCCACCAGAGAAGAGCCAATAAATGGTGAGTGCTCATTGCGCAGGGAAGCATTGATGTCCAGGGCGTTTTGTGTCGATTGGGCTTCGGCTCATTTATTTTGACGCAATCGGCTTTGTAGGGCAGTGCTGTGCAATATTCGTCAGGATATCATGAAATACAATGTTAGGCACCAGTAGACTAGTACCATACTAGTAGGCTTTGATTCCGCCCGAGGTGGGGTTGGACGGGACCGGGTGCCTACATGTTCGCATTTTTCAACCAAGATTTTATCCTAGTATCCCCTTTAATGGCTCTAGTTATAGTATTAAGGGCATATCGGGATAGCTTACCTGATACCGTATTGCCGATACCTAGGGGTGCGGACATCTTCATTAGTATCATATCCCTTTATTTTCAGTTCTCAGAGGATCCCGAGATTTGGAATATTTCAAGTGTGGTCGTCTAGACGTTTTCTGCTGGTCACCTTGCAGAAAGAGCTCCCTAGCTATTCGCGGCGCTAGAACACCGGGGGATCTACACACGGGTTAACGGAGGCTTGGTTTAGGGTCTTATAGCAATGTGGACTCTCCACTACACCGCATATACCAACGGCGGCAAATTCAGTCAAATCTACCGTACCGTGCAAGTTAATGAAATAGAGGCAATGAGAATCATGCAGTACATGTACTATGGTTTCGGCTGTTATTGCGATAGATATCATATAAAAAAGATTAGGCCTTTATTGGTATGAGCCCTAACGGGGATGTACTCCGTTGCCGACGTGATGTACTGTACTGTACTGTACTCTTGAACGGCCAATTAGCCGTATCAGAAACCCCTCGCATTGCCTTACTGCGAATCCAGCGACGCGCAATTCCGTCTACTTTGGTATATTTCCACATGATGTGCTCCCCTGCAAGGCTGTGAGTACCACACGGCCTAGAGACCGCAGGGACACCCCATGCAGCACCGAGAGCTACTCTCACTCGGAGCTGGTTGGCCGGAATATATGCACAGAGAGCCCTCTCCAGGCAACTTCCTGGTAGATTTGCAAGGTACCATGCACAGTTGGGGGTACCTTAAGGAACCAATTGTCAGGAATTCTTGCTCGCTGTGCGGGCCACCCAACAGCGGTCTGGGGGGACTTGGACTAGACCACGGGTGATCAACAGTGATGAACCCGGCACGGGGAGCAAGGTAGAAAATAGGTGACGAAACAGCTTTAGATTGCCTTTGATGCCGTTTGGCAAACCAGCCCGAATTGGCACCTGGGAAGGGGAAGGGGACAGGGAAATGGAGAGGCAAAGAGGAAAGGGGAAAGGGGAAAGAGGGAGGGGAGAAAGGGAGTGAGATTGCATCACGGAGGACTTTCTCGAATTGACGAGGTCGAAGGGAGCATAACCAGGGGCAAGGAGAAAATGTTCGGAGAAGTTAGCAGAGCTAGTTTCCTGGAAGCGGTCTTTGAAGTCAAAGTAGTCGCAATCTCTGCTCCTATCCCTATGGATTTCAGGAGTCAAATCTCTATATGGCCAAAGCTTCATCTGGATATACTCAACCCTGCTTCATTGGTCAGCATCGGAGTTTATTTTCAATAGCAGGTTAGGTTTGTATGGGGATAGGGGCTAAAGATCTGAAAAATAAATCCGAATTAGTTCTCTATAATACAAGTATGATAGCATAATTTCCTGCCGTTCTTCCGTGACAGCAGCATTTCCGCTAGAAAAACTTGCTCCAAGCGAACCCCCACCCCACCCCTCCGCCGACCATCTGCCAACCCAAATAGTATGCAGCACTCATTCTAGAACTAAATATTTGTATGATCTCGGTACAATATAGAGTTTTGGCACCGGGAGTGGCCCTGATCCTTCACCGGCTCAGTATGACCGATCTTCCGGCTTCGGCCGTGCTTGGAGCCTTGGATAACAGTCTCACTGCCAACCTCTACCACTCTTATATTTTTACCCTGACTGAGCTTACATCATCGCGCCTCCACTTGGTCCTCCTAAAATCTCTTGAAGTAAGAGCACAACCAGGGTTAGTCACTGCCAAAATCAGAGGATTGGCTTCACATTGCTGGAACGACCTCCACCGGAGATTGTCCTTGAGAGTCCTCACTGACCAGCCAAGGAAATTATTAAGCTAGCCTGGGTGTGTTTGTTCAGATTTTATGGTCTTCAAATACCTTCCCTGTGCTTTCTAATCCTCAAACTCTCCGATGTGCATCCTTCTAGTCAATGAGTTCATCCCGGACCCGCTTGTAAATGCTAGCTCCTCCGGGATTGCCAATCCCTCCCCTTCCGGTAAGGCCTAGAAGTTAGCCCGATACCGGCCATGTTTACCGGCTTGTTGCATATTATCCCCACCACTCGTATATTGTATGAATAGCAATGGCAGAAGTATGCAGTGACCCTGTAAAGGTATCGAGCGGGAGTCATGGATAACACCGCATAAGACTGCCAAATTCGGACAGTTAGAGGAGGATAGAATTTGGAGTATTATCTAGGCTCGAGGTCGACAAAGTAGTAGTATAACTAGGACCTTCTAGTAAGGTGTCGGGCCTCACAAAGTTTGTGACTTTCCGAGGAAAGCAACAGTGAAAATTGTAGGGTTTAAGCATAGTTTGCCATCCCAAAAAAATCTCAAGAAGGTTAGATATCGAACAATTCTCAGACAGGATCGGCCCCTAGAAGTGTCCGCGCCACATATGAGGGCCGCCCAAGGCTCCCCATTGCTGTGCGGACGCCCAAAAGTGTGCTATGATATAATATCATACACGCAACACACTTAGGGGGTGTTTGTCTCGCCGTTGTTTGTAAGGTAATATGATACCTTACAAACTGCGGTTTGAAAACTTCTTAAAATAGGGTTTAATAAATGTTCCAAAATACCTATAACTGGTAAATCTTAGGGTCCGTTCTCCCACAGCCTAATAATAACATTATCCTCATCGCGCCTATATAGGGTCTTCGCCCAATTAGCTATAAACTGTTTCCTGGCCTTGCAACAGTTCCTTGAGGTGTTTGGCAACACATGCATACCTTACAGATCACGGCGATCCAACCTCCCCCTCAGATAATTAATGGAGAACAGGACGAATCCGTGAAACATTCGGGGCGAGGGGGGGGGGGGTTATACAATTCCCAATATCACATGACTCGGAACGTTTTACCAACCGAGACTACTGTACTGGATAACGCGTTCAAATATTAGGGTGGTTAATTGCGTAAGCTTGGCTTCACGGTTTCTAATCCAGTACGGGGGATTTATCGCCCTAACAGCGTTGAAATCAGTGCCCGGACTGTCGTCACTCGTGTTAGTCTACAGTCTGCAGTGTGCGGTTTCGGTCATCAGCTACCATACCGGTCCTGGCTCAAGTATAGCGTTGATTAGAATTCTTGTTTCTTGTTCCACTGGAACCTGCGCTGTTCTTTTTACTTTAATGCGTACCAATCAAACCTATTGTATTCCATCCCTTCGTTCATCGAACGAAACTATGGTATTTCCGAGTGACAATGTATGAGTGGCCGATGAGACAAATTCAATGCTATGATACAGGAATTGCTGAACAGACAGTTACAACCTACGTTCAAGTGCACAAGTACTGCGAATTCCCATAATCTTTGCTTCCTAGGGGTTTGTTAGGCGGCGGCAGCTTGTGCGGCTAGGTAATGTGTACGTTTGGATTTTGAGGTTGAAGGTAGCTACGTGGGGTGTACCATTGGCGAGAATTAAATAGAAAGGCACTTTAGTACTAGTGTCGCTGGTAGAATATATATCTAGCTCTAACTTGTTGGGTTAGTGACAATATTGGTGTTTTTTTTTCATTTTTCATTTTTCATTTTTCATTTTATTTATTTACACAGGAGCCGAATAAGATTTCATGATGGAATTTTGTTAGCTAGACAAAGAGTTTTCAAAGTTGATGGAAGGAGACTGAAGGATATCCCAGGACAGTTGTTTGCTTAGTTGCACGGCCCGGTGGGGCGGGTCTATACAATATGAATTTTTATTGCTGGGTTTCTCTAGTCCCTTGGTTTTCTAGAGAGAAGAAACACGACAACCAGCGAGGTTTTCCTTCTGGGTTTTCTTTACTTATTCTTAAAAGTTCTTGGAGAATTTGGCAACTAGTATATCACGCAAAAAAATTGAAGTGTGAATTGTGATTTGTGTGTAGAGAAGTGAGATTTGACAGTTGCATGCATGGCCCTGGACACACTGGCCCTTTCGTGCGCAGGACAGAGACCTACCAGCCCACCACCCGCTGTTTCTCAATACTCACCTAGCAATCAGACTTGAAAAGCGGCTGCAATCGCAGTGCTTGCTGTGGGCCTGCACGGGCTTTGGCCTCGAAAAGCCCGTAGGCTTTTCAGCTCCGTAAAACCTGGCCCCAAGCTGAAAAATGGATGCAATAACAGCTAGGGGGACAGTGGTTTGTTCCAAAATAGAACAAGGACGACACGCGATAACATCAGCTTCCTATACTTTGATTACCTAGATTTTATGTGGAATCTCTTTACTGACTTTTGTATGATATTGTACAACCTTTTGATAGCCTCTGTGGACAACCTCAGTTATTCGCACCTACGCTTTGGAATAGATATCCCGATAGGATGTATAGAACCTGGCAAAGTGCAACCTTCCTCCCCCCACCTGCCCAAGCCATCACTGATTTCCCTCAACATTGTGGCATGGAATAGCCCTGGGTAGGATGCAAGCATGACACTAGATATCAGTCTGTGGTAAGCGATTCAAAATGCTGCAACTTATCACAAAAACCCGCAGGAACCCCTATGCACGCCTCAGCTCTGATGTAATACCAGTCCACTAACCCATTCGAATAATTTGTGTTACGCAGAATCTTTTTTGCTTTAGCGAATGAGATATTGGTGAAGGTTTGGTGGGTGGAGACTTCTGTGTTGTGGATTCCGTAAGTTCCGCTGAGAGTCGGCTCACGAGTGATGGGCTATGTCTGCCTGTGGCTTATGTTCGTAGCCAGTATATATGTGTTTTCCCTGCCGTGGGATAATCGTTCGGAGAGTGGGTTTCTGGGGTTACAGTCAGGCATGCGAAACTAAAATACACAGTGCCGAATTTTATTAGGTTATTTGACCAAGTTATACGTCCGGAAGTTAATTGTCCGACCAAGTGTTTCGATCAAAGTCAAATCTAGGGATACGGGTACAGTACCGTCGCCTCTATGGGACGAACATTAGGGACCCTGCCCCTTTCTTTAATGCTAACCAGTGCGACGAGTATAAACATATTAGGTACAGTAGGAATGCCTAAGTCAGGCTGATAAGAGCGACGCTAGCACACCGAGGTCCTCGAGTTCTCAATAGCATTTTCTTGCGGGGATATCCGTCCGGGCCGTTTGAGTATTCGAGAAAAAGAAACGAACCCCCCGATTGCATGAGAGTTGGTGTTAGCCCTGGTGGGGCTCTGCGCCGCAGCAGGAAGGTCGCCCGGACCTGGACGGATAACGCTTAATCTACCCGCCTTGGCAAGGAGGCTGAAACCACGTGACCTTTATTGAGAAGAAAAATCCATCGATGCCTTAACTTACTAGTCGCGACATCCTGCTTTTTACCAAAATTTCGCCTCCGCAATCCCCCCTCGCAACTCAAACAACAGTCATGGTGAAAAATTCGAAAAAAGCCTCTCCTCCAGCACCACTCCTGGTCGCGCTTGTCCGACAATTCCTCAAAGACTCGGGGTTTAAGTCGACGTTGAAAATTTTCGAGGTGGAGAGTGTATCCAGTGGAACAAAGCTGGGGGAATTGAAGAATGGGACATCAGACCTAAAGGCTATTTTTGAGGAATGGGCTGCAAAAGGAAGGAGGGAGGCGGAGGAGAAGAGCAGCGAGAGCGACAGCTTGTTTGAGGCCGATGATGAGCAGAGTTCTAGTGATGGGTCATCGGACGATAGTGATGATGATGATGAGAACGAGAACGATAAGGACAAGAGGAGGAAGAAGAAGGGCGAAGAGGAAGAATCTTCGTCGTCGGATACTGTTGTCGGTGATAAGGAGAAGAGCAGTGACAGCGGGAATGGTGGGGATGGCTGTAATGGCGAAAAGAAAAAAGCTAAAAAGTAACAATCATATTTGATTCCTTTTGATTGAAACTTCTTAGGGACACGAAACTCACGGATATGTAGGAAAGCTCCGTCCTCTAGCCACTCCGACTCCGACTCCGGGAGATCTGACTCTGGGGAGAGTAGTTTAAGCTCATCAAGTTCTTCCAGCAACGATTCTGAAGAAGTGGGAGGGGGCAAAGATTCTAAGGGCTCCATTGACTCTTCAGACTCAATTAGCTCCTCCTCGTCATCATCCTCATCCTCTTCTTCGAGTAGCGAGTCTGAAAAGGACAAGAATTCAAAGATGTCAAAGGTGTCAAAGAAGTCAAAGAAGTCAAAGAAGTCAAAGAAGTCAAAGAAGAGCTCTTCCTCTTCCTCGTCCTCTTCATCCCCCTCGCCCTCTTCAAGCGATGATTTGAAGAAGGCTAAGAAAGCCGGAAAGACCAAGACCAAAAATGCTAAAGACTCATCTAGCTCAGATTCCGATTCAGCTCCGTCCTCCTCTAGTTCATCTTCATCTTCGTCCTCCTCTAGTTCATCTTCATCTTCGTCCTCATCCTCATCCTCATCCTCTTCATCCTCCTCATCCTCTTCATCTTCGTCCTCAAGTTCAAGTTCAAGTTCTGACTCCGATAAAGAAAAGAAGAGAAAGAAGAAGAAGGGCAAGAGCACTGGTAAAAAGGTCCCAAAGGGGACAGACAAAAAAGGGCCTGCGAATTCCTCAACCAAAAAGCGGAAACGAGAAGACGGCGTGCCAAAAAGGGATGCTAAGAGGAGCAAACAAGAAGGCTCTGGGCACTTGTAGGTTCTCCTGTTACCCATCGCTTTATTTTATATATAATTGCTTATACACCCCATAGTCCCGGCTCTAACACTATTTCCACGTCCTCATCTGACGACGGCCAGAAAAAGAAAAAGGAATTTATCCCTAATAAGCCCTTCTCCCGCATCGAGTATGACAAAATTCATTATGCGGATGAGCGTGTCAAGGATAATACTTTTGAAGCTCTCCAACTCCCAGAGAATCACTATACCGTGAGGGCACATCAAGATCTCATTGTTACCAAGGGGAAGGGTTTCACAAAAGAGAAAAATAAGGTTTGTACATATCATCCACCTAGCTCTTTCTCTTTTAGCAAGTATTACAGAATAGAGATTAACTTTCCTCGGGATTATAGAAGAAGAGAGGATCCTATAGAGGTGGAGCAATCGACTTTTCGACAAATTCTTT
This sequence comes from Tuber melanosporum, assembly GCF_000151645.1. Taxonomy (NCBI): domain Eukaryota; kingdom Fungi; phylum Ascomycota; class Pezizomycetes; order Pezizales; family Tuberaceae; genus Tuber; species Tuber melanosporum. The sequence goes on from NW_003298987.1 coordinate 9,386, forward strand.
CAAATTCAACGATTAGAGTGGGATATAGTGTTTACCCAAATCAAGGGGACGGGTTTGGTATGTGTGTTTGTGAGGTGGTGCACGGATGATACCATACCTGTATTGACCTCTTATCCGCCCGCTAAACAATCACACATCCCTTCAATTACTGAGCTTTATTCGCAAGCCCGCCTTCCTCTGCAGTGATTGCTTCAATTTTTTCCGTAGATAGAAGCCTCCGCGAATTAATCCCAGAAATGTAGAACCTAGCAGGGTGTGCATGAGCATAAGGAGAAGGGGGTACCTAGTTGTGCTTGTTGTTAGTTGGTTAAGGGTCCGTCCACTAGTCCTCTTAAGGAGTAGCAGATTGTCCCCGGTTGTGGTTTGCGGAGTCTGGGGTGGCACCACCTAGTTATCCTCGTAAGAAAAAATGTCGAGCAAACTGTGTTTCATGGATTCGAAATGTGTTACTATATTTCGCTTCATTTGGGGCAACAGGCATAGAGTCTCTATTCTACTTCGCCAGCACCTTAGGTTATCTTGTTCATACTGCGAAAACTGTGGGTGTGGTTTGATAACTTATGACGGAGCATACAAAATAAAAATCAGCGGAGCAAGTGATAGAGGGGAAGGTCGGAGAAGTGAGAAAGATTGTTTGCCAACTATATTCAGAAAGCTCAAAACAAAAGTAGATCAGATGGACTGATACCTAAATAAGCACCGAATACAGGAGCCATAAAAAATAGGATAGTAGAGGCCTCTGAATATTACGATTCCCGGACACAACCAGAATAGCTATCGACGGGTAACGTAATTTCCTAGTTCAAGACCCATGCTTCCGAATCCATTGGTTGACGAATATAGTCGAAATATGACCCCCATGCTAGGAAGAATCCCAGTAGCGAGTGATATTCAGTGAAGGGTGAATGGATTTAACAGGCTGCTTGGTATGAAGCGGCTAGCAGGGAAGGCTTCTTGCTGTAAACACTATATTAGGGGTAGTTAGTGGTTTGTAGCGGACGTGGCGTCTGATAGCATAGCTTGTCAACAATAATTCCAAAAGCCCAGCGAACACGAACAGGTAATGATTTCTCGTGTCTCCAAGTCATGATCCGATGCCAGTTTTCACTTTCCATGGGCCTATGGTAAATATTCCAAAAGAAGTGCCGATTCTTCTGCTAGCGGAGACAAGAGACAATAGGGAGCCGATAGCAAAGAACTTTTTAAAAATCAAAGACTTCTCACTTCTTACAAATAGCAGTATCATAAGACATGATGTAATCATAGGCGACGGGTGGAGCTGCTCGGTTGAACCATAGGGGGAAGTATACTCAAGCGGTTAAGCTCTTTCCCACCACTTACATACACAGAACTCTCAAGTGGCAAGCAGAGAACAAGATTGAGGGATTGAACCCAGAGATTTGGAGCGGTGGGGGGTGGCTTATGTTGAGCCGAAGGTCACATATCATAACTTGCAGGCTTTCACCGCCAAACAACTTCAAGGCAGCGCGTTTAGTGGCTGGATCTAGCCAATACCCCCCTGCGCTGTGCTTCTTTCCCCGGCGAACTGCCCCGGCAGTTGTCTGGTGGGCAGGGGAAACGGTGCAGTTTGGCGGTGCCCATGCGAACCAGAAAAAACAGCAGAGATATAATATTATGTCAGTGATAAGTATGTGATCTTACTAGCCTCCACTTTGGCCAAAATTTTGCGCTTCCATGGAGCTATTATCGAAGGGTACCTCTACTGGTGTCATACAGATCCTTCGTCTCTATAGAGCTCTGCCAAAGTCGATAAAAGTCGCGAATTTTAGTCCCATAGTGAGGGATCATATATACGCAAGGGATTTCAACTTTTTAGTGTTATCCAATCATACGCCCCGTTTATACTGCCAACGTGATATATTATACGGTAAAGGAGAAACATTGAAGACTTATACCCTCGTCTTCTAGAGCCACAATTAATATAGTGAAGACTCTCCTAAGTCCTGAGATTTTTTGGGGGTATATTTTGAGGGCATGTCCTTGACTGCTCCTCTCCGGTCTTTGTTAAGTGGCAGCTACAAACTTAATTAAAATACCTTAGCTCCTAACTCTGCATTCAGAGGTTTTCTCTTTTCCATTCCGATACAATCCTCTTACTTTGTGCTACTCATCCCCAATGTGCAAGCCGAAACTACACAGCACCCAATGGAGCTTTATCTCTCTGGTAACAAACCGCGATCCTTCCAGCATGTGTATTAATGCGCCGCACCCTCTCTCATAGCCTCGCTATTGGGCAGGAATTACCAAATCTACTCATACTTATCGCCAACATAATATTCATCCCAAGCCCCTGTGGGAGGCCGCTCGCCAGGAGTGGGAGATTGAGAACAAAGAAATGGGGAGAGAGCCACTTGCTTAATTTCCAGTACGATAGATGCCCCGGAGCCTGTCCTACTTATACCAATAAGTGGCGTCTTTATACATTAGTGACTCTTACCTAAATCCCGATGGGCCAAGGGGCGCGACGTGTAGCCGGACATAATATGATAGCTTGTATGATACCTTCCTTCGGGTTGAAGTATTACTTCCGGTGACGGGCGGAGGGTAGCACGAGTGATGCCCTATGATACACCCCCGGTTTCTAAGGTCTCAGCTCTACGCCACAGTTGCGAAAACGTCAGTTACCGATAAGGCACGACCCAGAACAAAGTGAACCGGAACTGCCAGCGTTTTGTAAATTCCTTTCTTAAACGCAAGTCGACATTTCGATATTAAAATTCCTCTCTAACCACCTCTTGTCCTAAAATCCATCTGGTACCACTTCGTAAGTTTCTCGTTTTGACACTGAGGTCACCTGACTCGCTTCGCGTCAAATTGATTATCGCACGTCCCCCTCCACGAAAACACGACTCAACACCCCAAAACAAACACCAACGGCAATACCTCAATGTTTTCAGCCGGTCCAAATAACCCACGCCAGGGAACTGCTCCACCTGCCGGTGGTCGCAATCGCCGGGCTCAAGGCCTACGACAATCACCCCCTCCCACAGCTAGCGCCTCGACCAATCCTCTTGGCGGGTCGGTACTGGGCGGGGTTCTATTTGGAAACACTGGCGGGGGAAGGGGCGGTACCGGACACCAGCACCATCAACGTGAAAGAGACCGTGACCTCACCTCCCAACAGCAGCGCCCCCAGGAGCGAGGTACAGTAGTGGAACTGAGTGAGGAACAAAGGGCTGAGATTAATGAAGCTGTAAGTACACTCGATGCCCCGGGTAATATCGCTAGAAATTCGCTTACGGTTTCATGATGCTACAGTTCCACCTCTTTGACCTCGATAAGGACCGCATGATCGACTACCACGAACTCAAGGTTAGCGTATTCCAACCCCTCCAGCTCCAGCAAGTGCTCCTAACTGAAACCCTAATTTAAATATAGGTTGCAATGAAAGCACTCGGATTCGACGTTCCTAAACCTGAGCTTCTGCAAATTCTTCGCGAGCACGGCACCCCCGGTCCTGGACAGCAGGCTCAGCCCGGTGCGCAGCCAAGTAGGCTATACATTTCTCAGGAGGCATTTACTTCCATCATGACACAGAAGATTCTAGAGAGAGACCCACTGGATGAGATACTAAGGGCATTCGACCTATTTGCCAACGCTGCTGGTGGGGGAACGGGCCAGGAACCGAGGATAGGAATCGAGGATTTGAGGAGGGTAGCGAGGGAGCTTGGGGAAACATTGGAGGAAGAGGAGTTGAGAGCTATGATTGAGGAGTTTGATATCGATAACGACGGGATGAGTATGTTTCCAACTTGTTTAACATCCCTGTTTCGTCTCAACCCTCTAGTTGGTCGAAATTGATATAAAGTGAAATGCTGACATGGCTGTTGTGCGAAATAGTTAGCAAGGAGGAATTCATTGCTATCTGCCGAGGCGAATGAGAAATTTCCAAAATGCCATAAGGCGTTGCGCATTCTTATGCCATTTGTCTTTTTTGTTTTTTCTGTATTTATTCCCTTTTCTACTCTATTCCACCGTAAGCTTGGCCCTGCTGATATAATTGGAACACGATAGATACCTTGTCTGTGAATTTTTTTTTCCTTTTTTTCCTTTCTTTCTTTTTAATACCTGATAAGCAGCTGGGGTATCCGTCTCCAGCTCTATTATCTCGGTCAGTTGTACTATTATCCGAAATCAACACATGGTGGATCATCGATGGAGTGCAGAGCGATGGCATTGAATGACAAAATTGAGATGGCGTTGCACAACGCAAGGCATGGGGGTTAATTTGACATGCCCAAGCAGCAAATCAGGAGGCAGACAAAAGCTGGAGTTCGCCAAATGTCACGTGGGATATGAGGATCTACATAGGATCACAACTATCAAGTTACATTGCCGGGGTGTTACCAAATGCGGGCCGTTTTCATATTAGACTGACAACATCACGGCACTTTTCCCTGAACACTTGGGAAATGGATCAAGACCATATTATCATAGGGCGAGAGATAGAGGGCCCTTTTTCCCTCCGTCCCATTTTACCCTATTTTCTTGTTATCGGAATAACGGATGAGATTCGGATTCGGCCGACCGGGCGAACGTCATATAGTCCACTTTATTATTATACTTCATAACCCTACGGTACTTGCACACCTCCCTCCTACCGCATCTTCATGGCATTCGTGATAAATATAATTTCGAAAACAAGTTGTTGCATAATTATAGGGGAATATTTTAGCCTGTCCAATATGTAGGTATGAATAGCGCTATGGCACGATATGTCTAACCTTGGATCCCCGGATATGGGCCTTTATGCGGGGCAGTTCGAAAGAGGCAGTCACCGGGGAAAGAGAAGTATCCGGCTATGGGGTGGAGGGAATTTATGTCATGAAATCCGCGAACGGTGATAAGCATCCACGATGTCTAACTTGGTACTGTGAACTATTTTGAATGCATGATTTGTAGATGCTTTCTTCCTTTCTCACCCGTCAAAACAAAAATAAAATACTGTACTGTGCTGCAAGCCTTGAAACGGATGAGTTGTACTATCATACTATTACTAACTCTAGTCAGGCTCTCTCCCTGAAGCCTTACCTGCTTCTATCCATTAGCCGAAAGAGAAAGAGAGAAGAAAAAAATAGGTAAAAAACGCCAGCAGAGCAAAAGGGGTGACCTGAGACGAGAAATTCGTGGGGAATATTTATCATTATTAAAGCCCTTCTCCCTACCTGCTTCCCTCCCTCACTTATCCTTATAATACTCCTTTCCATACCATACAATCCCCGGGGAAAATCACCCAACTCTGGCCTAAGCTGCCCTCCCCTTTCCCCCCTCCCCTCCCACCGGGAAAAAGAAAGAACCCGCAAACCTCGCCAACCCACAGTTCCCACCCACATATGGACTTTCCCCATCCGGCCCACGGGCGAAACCCCTAAGTTACTGTAGGTATCGTATCATACTTTTACAAGTACCAACCCTACTACTACTACAAAACAGCAGGCAAAGAAGAAAAAAACACCCCCAATCAGAACCAACCAACCGGCCAACCAAACGACAACTCAAATAATTATTATCCTACTCCCTCGCCTATCATACAGCACAGTCGTACTCATACATGAGAACAATTGTAGTACAAACAAGCAAAGATATTAACAAAACTTAAACTACCACCACCACCTATTTCCAACCAACGAACCTCAACCCCACATTCGGTACAGTACATGCAAGGAAAAAAAAAAATCGCGAATATGAATGCACACATATCCATACGGATATGCGTTTGTGCATACATGGGAGGCGCCGTGCGGGGTTGATGGGAGGAATTGGGTATGGTATCGTACAGTAAGTTATCCTTGTTGCCCAATTTGTCTGCTTTATATTTCTATTTTGCCGTAAAGTTGGGTTTATCGGGTACGGTGTAATGTTGTATCGTATCGTATCTCTAAACCTGGGGGGAGGGTTTACGGACAACTTCACTTACCCACCCCACCCCCGACACTGGTGGGGTGGTGATGGATTCGGGCACAGATGGCAGGATACCGTGATGCATATGTGGTTGAAAGAATGGAGAAGGGGAAGGGAAGGAAAGGATGTATAATACGGTTTGGTAGGTTGAATGGATCGATTGATGTAGGTAGGTGAGCAGGTAGGTTACATAGAGTACATACGGTGATGTGATGTGATGTGGTTATATAGTGGGGTAAGGGTGGGTAGATGTACCATACCGTAGACGGCGGGCGACGGCGAAGGAAGGGGAGAAGGGGAAAGAAAGAAAGAGATCGAGGGGGCGGGGATGGGGTGTGAAAAAGTTAGCCTTCGTTGTTGTTTTTGGCTAGTTTACCGGGTATTTTGTGGGTTTGTTTGCTTGTTTGCTTGCTGAGAGAGGGGCGGGAGTAGTATAAAAAGCAAACTTTGGAAGAGAAAAAAAGGGTTCCCTCCCGGGTGAACATATCCCTATCACAACACCACCCGCCAGCGTACAATTCGTACCTTTTTTATTTCACCTTTTCCTTCCGCATATCCGCCACAGGTCGTTCCGCACCCGATGGGCTACCCCCTTGTTGAATGGGTGAATGGTTGGATGGATGGAAGGATGGATCGTCACGAGACCTCATAGAGGTGAGGGGATTGAGGTGAGCGTACGGGTGAGAGTGAGCATGGACAACGCTTCTTATACCACGGATCTACCACCACCGCCAAACAAACCTTCAAAAACCTACTCGAACCCACCCACCAAGAATACGAGCATCACAGCACAGCACAGCACCAGGAACACAATCAATCACAACCTGTCACTTCTATTTAACTAAAACAGCTAGAACTCTTTTTGTATCAAAAAAAACACCCCGACCACCGGACCTTTTAAGAACGCGGGAAAGCAAACACATACAAACGAACACCAAGCCGCAAGAAAAAGTAGCAACAATGGTAGATCAGGAGACACGAAGAAGCAGAGGGGAAATAGGAACATCATACAACAAGTTACAGAAAGAAAATGGAAGAAAACACCAGAAACAGAATTGGGACCTTTGTTTGCTAGGGAATCCAACTTTGCAAGCAAGTTATCATGAGGTCATAAACCTTCGTCACCGCAACCTTCTATATCCAAGATGAGGAAATGAAAGCCGAATATAGAGGAAAATGGAATGTGAAAGGGAAAAAATCAGGAAAGAAAAAGAGAATTAAAGACCCTGAATAGCTCCCGAAAATGCTCACATCTTACAAGGCCCCCCTCTGCAGGAGATTCCCATGTTACCGAATTGGATGCGAGGGGGAAAGGGAATTCATCATGGAGAAAAGAGAAAGGTGGTAAAATCTAAGATAAATAAGAAAAGTCGCAACTTCGGCCAACCGAGTGGAACAGCCCGATCGCGGGCCCGAGGAACACCAATTCCCCAGCATCCGCTGTCGCGGAGTTTGTTCCGACCGCAATTCCTATCAACCCGGGAACTATCCGCACAACCACCCCGTGCTTCTCAATATTACGGAGGTAATGGCACTGTGAAGCCCCACATCGGCGCTTCACGACCAGAAAATGGGACATAAGAACACAGAAATGGGGACCACATAATACCAAAACCGAGTCATGGCAGACACCAATTCCCAGAGTAAAGCTTTAAAATGGACTTCAGCCACTCCAAAGACGTGGGCACCAAGTAACCCCGCCGCCTCTATAGCAAAAACGACACACCGCGCCAGATAACAGAGCATGGAAGTAAAAAAAGATGCAACTGGAGAGTAGGAAATTAGGGAAATATATAAAAATAAAAATAAAGAGGTATACCCTCCCCGTATGCGCGAGCCAGAAACTGGCCATAACTATCTTCAATACCACTAGGAATAGTCTCGTGGACAAAATTGCTCCGAAGCCTGCTCCCAGTTGTGCCAATAATCCAGGCAGCTCATGGGTACACGCCGGGCAATCTTACCTCTCTTTGCTCATAAGAGTGAAGACTGTCACTTGAGTGGGGCCTTCGGAGATGATCGCTACCATAGTGCGAGCCAAGAACTGGAGATTGGAAAGAGTTGTGAGGTGGGAAAAATACTGTATCTTCGGAAACGGTTGAGTGACACGAGGGCGAGCGATACCCGGGAGAAAAGAGAGGGCTAGGATGAGACATATGTGGACTCCCAGCGGCAGACATGTGAGGACTTCCAGAGAGATGTGGGCTGCCCTGGCGCTGCGCGTCAGGCTTTGGCGGAGGTTCAAGGATTGGTGGCAATGATGACATAAAAGTCGGGTTCGAGGTAGGAGGTTGACGAGGCCCAGCAGGAACCATTCCGGAGGATATTGTTGGTGTTGTCGTGGGTGTAGGACGGGGTGTCAGAGGCTGCAATTCATTCATCAAAGAAGTCGAGGGGTGGGAAGTGATATTGCTCTGTCGATAATGATAATCTCCACCTTGGCGGTGGGCCGAGAATGGCGGAGGAAGTTCTGTTGATGGCGATAGAGAAGCATGTCTCTGGCCGGGTGAAGGTGTTGAATGTGCCGAGCTTGGGTTTGAATCATTTGGAGGGCGCCCCAAAGGACGTGCATTGGGGGATCTTGGTGGCCTCCCAGGCTTCGGTAAGGTAGGTCTGGCAGCTAGTGCGGCCGCTGTAGCCGCCGCTGCTTCACTTATTGTCCCAGTGTGGTGGTTCTGATGACGAGTGAGTGTAGTTCGTCTGCCAAAGGGTTAGATGTTTGCTCAATGCCCACGATTGCTGGGCCTGTTACCTAGTAAACGTCTTCTGACAGTCTGCATAAGGGCACTTGTACGGGCGCTTCCCTGAGTGTATCCTACGGTGCCTAGCAAGCGAGCTTGAGTCACTAAACGGCTGTTTGGAGGACGGAAAATCAGTAGACGAAACAAGATTGAGAAGATAAGGGTTAAAACCACCTTTCCACAAGTGTCACACATGTGGGGCTTCTCCCCAGTATGGACACGAGCATGTACAGTCAATGCTGACCGCTGAATGAACTGTTTATCGCAGCCAGGGTAGTCACAGACATGTGGTCTGACACCAGTATGTATTCGTTCTGAGGAATAATTAGAAAATAACTTATTGAGAAACCGAAGTGCGTAACTCACCATGTCTAGCGAGATCACTACGGCGTGCAAAACCCTTACTGCACACACTGCAAGGAAATGCCTTTGAGTAAGGATCCCCTGATGATGGCCTACCAGGACCTCGTGGTACTGTATTAACTGCACCAGAGGGTACACCTGAATATGATCCGTTCGCAGAGACTAAAGCATTACTTGGTAATGGGTAGGCACTAGGTGAATGCTCCGAGGCCGATGGTGAAGTAGATGAATGAGGTGATCCTTCTCTATCCGAGATGAAGTCTGACGCAGCAGGACTGTGGGGGTGCGCACCCGGGTTAGCCAAGTAGGGATTCTTCTGCATCTCCAAAGAGAGAGTAAGTGGAGGTGCAGCGCCTGCTGCTGCAGCGGCCGCATCCTTGGTGTTTAAAATATTGGTTAGGTCCATATTGGGTGTGGAGAAATCGTTCTAGACTCTGGTTGGAGGTTTTCAAAGGATTCAACAAGATGAAAACAAGAGATGATCGAAGGGCTGAGTTGGCAGGAAGGGATGTGCCTTTAAACTTCCCAATACCAGAGAAGGTTTGAGCACGCTATGAGGAGTTAATGATGAGATAATGAATATCACTGTGGGCTCGTATCAGAGTATGCTTACAAGGGAGGTGAGGTTCTGCAGAAAAAGGGTTCAATTGTGGTGCGCGAAGCGTTTTGCGGGGGACAAATCCTTCTGGAGGCGAAAGACAGTCTGTGCGAAGTAAAATTGGCCGGAGCTCCTGCCCCTCTCGAATCAGACAGCAAGGCAACCCAAAAATTGTCTTGTAAGCGATGTGTTTTGCCCTAGACTCCAAGCACCTTTCCATCAGCAACCTAAACCCGTCAAACCGAAAGAGTGCACTGTGGTTCTAAACCGGAGATCAAGACAAAAGGGGAGAAGGGAGGAAAGAAAGAGGATGCTTGTTAGAGGTTTCTGCGGGTACCCACCTTTTGTTCTCACAACTGAGCTTCTTTTTCTTCCTTTTTCCCCAGTCTCCTCCAGACGGACTAGTGTGCAGATCACAAACGATACGAATTCAAAATTCAAGGTCAGAATAGCCCAAATGCTCACCAGTTGGCGAGCCTACCCCAACAAATGAGAAAATCCTTTGGGCTTAATGAGAGTCGAGCCTTAACCTGCTAAATGATCCTTTATAGTTAACCCGACCACCAGGTTACCGCACTTATCCGCTGTTCAATGAGAAAAAGGTGCTTTGAAAGAACCCTCACTTTCCACCCCTCGACAACAAAAAAATAAGTTGCGGGCCTCTCCCTCTTATTTGCAGGTTCGAAAAAAAAAAAGAAAAAAGCTGCCTTCTCTCTCTCTCTAATATAAATAATATATAGCTTGCTGATCGCCTGCGAGTGCTTCTCTCGTGAACCTCAGAACCGTTCGAGCCACTTGTAAATCACAATATAATCGACCAACGGCGCAGGCGAAATAGTTGATCGGTTGAGATCGATAGAAATCTGCACAGACGGACTGACTTGTGACTTGACTCGCACAGCCTTCGGATCGTTGCCGTCCTCCGATAGCAAACCAGTTTGTTTTTAACACCTTCCTGAATGGCGGCCAACTGTTCATACACTCGGGATTGGTCCGCCGTGATCGGATACCCCCGGTTCTTTTTGAAAGCGACGTGAATTCTCGGAAACTGGCGTGTTCCCGAATGAGACTGGGTTGGTCCCAGCTCCAAATGTAAGAGATGTATGAGCACAGAAAATCGGAATTTTATGACGGGTTGTCGATTGGTGGAAAGGAGTAGACTCAATTTCAAGGAGTAGAAGGGTAGATAAAGTTCTGGCCAGCAGGGATAAAAGCTGTCCTTAGATTCGTGTCTTGTCTTTCTATCTCCCTTTGAAAAGAGTGATGGGGCAATATGGAAGGTGAGTGGGTTGGAACGTGGGAACTTTGTTCAAAAGTGTGACGAGGGATAAAATCTGCACCAAGCAACAAGGTTAGAAACACTGGAGTACATGCAACTCTCTTTCTTATCCCGCTACGCCCAGCAAGGCGAAATGACTTACGGAGTCGCAAATATGCGTGCAGAATAATCACAATTGCAAGCAGGTTGGAATCCTAAAACCGATACTCTGGACCGGTGTCTGGGGAAAGATGATGTCGGCAGTAGGTTTTGTCGAGGCAGACGGTGCCTGAAAGGATGGTTGCAACCCAGATCGGATGATTTGACAATTCGGCAAAAGTCAAGCAACAAGCAAGCGAGAGGTAGGAGATATTAAAATCGCGAGTTTGGGATGGAGGGGAGAACTGGTCTGTTATAGTATAAAAAGGGAGGAGGAGGAAAAAGGAAAGCGGAAAAGAGATTTGATGACGCGGGGAGGTGGAAATATTCTCGAGGAGGGGGTCTTAGGGTGTGGTAAGAGGAAGAGGGCAGGAGATGGATTATGGAAGTGGAGGTGGTAGGTGGAGGTGTAGGAACGGTGGTGGTGGTGGTGGTACGGGACTCAGTGATGGATAGAGATAGTCTTGCACGGAGGAGGCTTTTCCTTTCTCTTCTCTTCGGGTTCTTTTTTCCTTTTTTCTTCTTTTTTTCTTTTTTTTCCCACTTTTTTCTTCTTTCCTTCCTGCCCGCTTTCTTATTTTATTAATTATTGGTGAGGAAGGGATGGGGGTTTGAGTGTGGATGGATTCAGTGGGGCCAGGGACGAATCTTCCATTCTCAGAAAAGAGAGAGCGAAAGAGAGGAGGAGGAAGGAGTAAAAGAGTAAGGTAGCAAGCGTGTGAGTGAGTGAGAGTGCAAGAGAAGGATCAAAGCGGTGTAGACTACGTCTCGAGGGTTACCACATTGCTTGCTAATGTGCAGCGCACAGAGAGACACACGAAAAATGATGCAAAGATTTGATACGATACAGGCACCAAATGGAAGGAAGGAATAGAAAGTGCGAAACAAAAACTCAATGGAAAGTGAGAATGAGACATGTAAGTTGTGAAAGCGAAAGCCTCATTTGATAGCTAGCTTCTAGAAAGGTGCCCTGGACAGGGAAGAGAACGAGGTGATAGAGAGAAAAGGGATAACCTGTACGAGTATTCTACCATTCACTGCACATTACTGTGCTCCATCACCTCCATCCAAAATAACATCCCCGGCATCCGCCTTCCTCGCTAGCGATAACTGAGTTCCACAAGCGCTGCCAAAAGTAACGACCCCCAAACAATACGGGGGAATTATTCTATAGGATGGGATGAGACTGGTAAATTTACTGTATTATCTCGCCATGTGTTGTAGCTAGCTGCGTTCCCGGAATTCACGCAGGAGGGCAGCATCATCATGGTCTGTGCAAAACTACGTGCAGAGTATTGGCAGGGGTGTCTACGGTTCTAAATGCTCGAACATGACCCAGCGGCGGCCTAAGGGTGTGTAGGCGAGCGAGGGGAAGGGGAAGAAGGGAAGGAAAAGGAGGGGAAGGGGAGGGGAGGAGAAAAGAGGCAAGGCAAGAAGAGAGAAAGGATTGCAAGGAGCAGGTGGAGAGAGAGTCTCGGCACCCAATATGATGCTGTCGTGGGCAGCAACAAACAGGTCTCTAGTTCGCATCTTTTAGGCAAAGCGCAGGTCAGCACTTTACAGGCAGGAAGGACGCACATATGATACTGTACACGGTTTGTATATGAAGGGGGAAGCGGTGACCAGTGAGTGGGCAGCAGTAGGAGAAGTAGAAGGGGAAGCAGAAGCACCAGAAGCGTGCTACCCCAGTGCGAGCACTGTAAGTTAGTGCTTGTACCGGTATTCAACCAGTGGCATCCTACCCCAACCAGCAAGAAGCAAGCAGCATAAGTGAGGTGCCACAGTGTGGATGGATCCGAGCTGCTGGGTTCAAGCCAAAGTTCGCGCTCAGAGAACACGTACCGTAACCTAAGTTCTATGCAACCAAGGGACGTGGCTCCCCTTCCCTACCAAGCACTGCTGCTCGGACATGCGAAGTTTCTCAAAAAACAGAAACAGAAATAACGAAAAAAACGAAAACAATAGCTTGTACATGTACAAGTATACCGATAGATGAAGAGGGAGAAGGGACTCTCTCTAAAGGAATTGCACCTGTACCCGTACTGTACATATCCACAAACCCCACGATGATCGTTGTGTGTATGATCATGATAATAATAACCGAATTATGGGAACTTTTCCACCACCGCTCACTCAACCTTGAGAGGCTGCTTATGCCACAGCAGGGTCTCTCAAGCCTCAAAAATTCAGAACCTTCTACGCCAAATCCATAGAAGGTCCTTGACTATCACACACCACCCAAGCTACCACCCTACGGTGCCGCATAAGGACCACAATCCTTGTCCTTCAACTTTTCAATAATCTCCGCCGAATCCTCCTAGAATCGCTTGTTGTCTCTGTACACCCCACTTCGCCTTGAAATAAACATAAAAAAAGGTACTCCGCATACGACTAGGGTATTCTGGAAGACGACATGCATGTACTTGATCGGAGGGATGATACAACCAACTATCAGAGACTTCAACAGTCTGGTAAATTGCTTGATCGTAGGTACGAGTGTTATTTTGGGGGTCCCGAGGACCTCACTCTTACCTCAATCACCAAAAAAAAGTACTCCACAAGCAGCAAGTACTCGAGCACGCACAAGGAGACCCCCCCATGTTGCGCCCCCCCATTGTTCCACACTTCTCACCCTCCATTACCAGGGAGTCGCCTGACAGAGTGAGACTATCTGGCTAGAGTTCCCACGTTAAATTCAAGCCAACCTATCGATTGGAAGAGGCAGAGAGAGGCCACTTCTCTGCGGGTCAACCCTTTGCAAGGATGTACAGTACCAATGCATTTCCTGTTGATTCGCCCGCATGGTGGTTTTTAAGCAACGGCATCAGTGCACATGCTGCTTCGCACATCTACTCGTACACGAAATCTTGAGGAATTGTTTGAGGGTTGTTGCTGGTTGTGCAGCGCAGGGCTTGCAGAGTCCCGTTCAACCGTGGTAATTCGGAAATGTGCTACCTAAAAAGGCTTCTATCGCTTAACCACTTTTCTAGAAGTGAGGTCTTCCACTTCTTTCTTGTTCTCTACTCGACCACCACTTGCTTGGCCATACGCGATGTTTCACTGGTATCAATATTTTTTTTTTTCATCTTTGCTTTTTCGTCTTCTTCCATTGCTTCTAGAATAATAATTATTCGTGTACGAGCACTTGTGCCTGAGTTTGTAGACACCTCTAGTAGCACTACATTTTCCAAGCCTGATGTCCTATCGCGAATATCTGAGACGTAGCCCACAGAATTGTGATGCATCTAAGGTGCAGAGGTCCCCTTTCAACAATGACCTTCAGGACCATGATATTTTACTTTTTCGCTCCCCCCTAACATATTTTCTTCCTTCCGTTTATCCTGACCGTCGTAATGATGGGGCGATGGTACTGTACTCGAGTATTATTGGAAAATTTCCAAAACATTAGATGCCACTTTATTATATCCCCATTTTATTTTGCTCAGTCTCTCCTAGCGTGCGTGCTGCTCACATGGCCAACGAGGTTCTGTCGATTACGCCATGTTGCGCTATCCACATTTGGCGCTTGGTAGCGCGCGCGCTGGCGGGCTCCCGGCAACAATCGATCAAGCGAATTGCTTAGCTTAGCACATCCACCACACACTTTCGACGGACGCACCCACACACACCCTTTCGAACTTTCCCCCTCTTCCTTCCATCACAAAATAAAATAAAATACTTGCCAAAAGAAGACGGCAAGCAGAGAGAACGTAAAATCAATTTCACCATCCCTCTTTCGCCTCGTCCGTGCGCAAGAAGGATAGCGGCTGATCCATGGAAAGGGCTTTTTAGAGACTCCCTCACCACTCATCCACCCTAGTTGCCACGAGGGAACCGGTCCTATCAAGACTTTGGTGATTGGAGCCTCCGCTGGATTATTTCACTCATGATCCCTGACATGGGTTGTTGTTTTTTTTTGTGATTTGTGGTGTATGAGTGGGTGGGGGGGGGAAGGAAACCGCCGCTGAAGACAAAACACAATTCCAAGTGATAATACCCATAGTGATATTGCGAAATTGAATTGTGCTTTGGATTGTACTCTAGGTAATCGGCTGGATCGATTGCCTCAACATCCCTTTCTCTTACAGCATGGATTGGAGTGGGGAATCACTGACAGCCGACAGCATGGCAGGCCATACTCGAGTACTCGTACATACCGTAGATGCAACCGGAAATACTTCGTACCCAGTCATGAAGTTGCTTTTTATTCTGAGCAGTTTCTTTTTCTTGAGTTTCTTTTTGCTCGTGTCCTTCCTTTTGGTCTTCGGTCAACCCGTTTTTCATTTAACGGTCTTCCTTGCATTCCGCGAGGTATCAGCACATGGATATCCCCTGTTTGGATTAACCACACAAAACATGGAAAATTCGCCTCCGGACTTGAGGGAATCGATAGAAGATTCCATAGAATGTTCTTCAACGAATTCTGCGGCAGAGCGAGCCATACACCTAAACACCAGCCATTATTACTCGAGTAAAAGTTTGGTTGAAGCCCTCCCTGCGGTGCCCTTCGGTCTTGCTCAAACCTGCAGATGGCTCCCTGTGACGAGCGCTTTCTATGTCGTGGAGTATGTTATTGCCAATTCGAGGTGCCAATACCGGTATCTACATGTCAAATGGGGTACATTGGGGGATTCGGACTTGACAGGTGAGAAGGAAAAATCCACTTCACCGGAGAGCCACGTTTTTCCCGACACTTCATGTAAATCTCACGGAACCAACCGCCAGAAAGAAAAAGAAACCCCCTTCGCGGGACCAAACGGCACCTAGCCCGATCTACTTGCATCAACACATGGCCGCCAAGATCATATACCGGTATCCCAACCCGGCTTCTCCCAGAGACTCACGTTGATGGTAAGCAAGGAGGGGGTACAGTACTCATACAGCACTCCTACGAGTACAGAAGGGCGGGAGGGTAGGTGAGGGCTTTTTTTCAGCTTCCTTCGGTTCAAGACACGATCCATCGTCTGGTCCCATCGGACCTTTTTTACTGATCTATAAACGTGCCATACACGCGACGAGTGCGAATAACGCCCTTTTTCCTCCTTCTTTGCTTTTTACCCTTCATTCCTTCTTGGAAAAGGAAATATAACATTGCGGTAAGTGACGAATGATGGTGGTAAGAAAGAGGAACAACGGTATCTTCCTTTTATAATATCATCTTTTGTCTTTAGATATCATCTGCATTTCATCACTTCCTCACCTTCGCCTTTTGCCTGGTCCGAGTGATATCCGGAAAGACTTCTCGTGGGGTGGTAAGCAGGGCCCCCCTTTCCTCTCCAGTTACGCTAGTCGCTACCGGTATAAGAGTAAAAATAAAGTTCGAGTTCAAAAAAACGAAATAGAATCTATGTGTTGAACCTAGCCTCTCCAGGCATCTCCACGCTCACCGTCGTACAAAATAAAAGCAAAAGGCAGAGAGATAAGTCCTCCCTCTGCTCGTACCCCCGTCTACACTAGTCTTCCATGCGACATATCCGAAACATTGCGCAGGAACAGAAAAAGAACTGGGGTTTCAAGAGGTTGAAATAAAAAGAAGTTGGCATTGCACGACAGATGAGATTGAGGTTGTTATTTATTATTACTGATAATGGATGGTACTGGAGTCCTGGGCACTTTATACATAGCTACTCGTACTTGTTATAACTTCGGATAGACATACCTAAAGACCGAAAAAAGATTAGCTTAGTCTTGAATACATTGGAGTTATGTAGTACAATATCTGTTCACACTGGGCTTCGCCTCATTTTATCGAATTGGAGGCTGGAGGATTGGTCCTGGTTGGTTTGGGGAAGGGGTATTGCACAGTACAGTACATATCAATGATACTTGCTACGCTTTGCTCCCATATAATATTATGATAACTTACAAGTGCCGTGCGATGTAACCCTGACAATCCCTGAGGGAGCTCGCGCGAGTTTACTCGTACAAAACGGAGGATTAGTCTGATGAAAAAAAAAAAAGGATCAAGTTTGGGTAAATCCCACTGCAGACACACGGGAGTGCAAGAGGGTAAGCTAATCACCACCAAGGACATCCGTTGAACACTCTTTTCCCTCGTGGCATTGCAGATCTTCCCCCACCCCCTCCTTTCCCTCCGCTCCGTACCCCACCGCCAAACCCTACCCTGCCCTCAAGAATACTGTAGTAAACCCTTACTTACCACATGACACGTCCAGTTCATTCTTACACTCCCGCTTGATCCCCCTTTCCGATGGTCGGTGCACAACGGCGAACAGCTTCCGCCCCACTTCAACAACCGGCGGCAAGAAAGGGACAAGTTACTCGAATATCAAAACTGTATTGCTTTGTTTTTTCTACAGCCAAGCTTTTGTTGAAAACGTGGTTTCGGGGGTGGATGCTGGGGTTGTACTAAACCCCCGATACGAGAAGGCTATTCACCCTAAAATTGGAAAATAAGGACTCCGCTGTCTTGTATTTGTGGTACGGTACTCGAGCACTCAAGCACAGTATTCTACTGTATGCAGTATCTAAAACACTTTCTTAGGTTGCTAATGTTTGGTTTGGCTTCGGAGACGCTCGGCACCGAAGAATGGATACTCTGCTTCACGAAGCTCCCCCGGGAACCCTCTTTTTAGAAGCCCTCGACGATTTCTTGGGCTCTTGGTCTGTCGACCAGCAACCCCGACCTCCACAGCGGTTGAGCCATGAGGCAATTCGCGGGTTTTTGGGAGAGCATTACTCGAGTACGGTACCCGTACTGTAGACTTAGGAAATGAGTGTCTTCCTCCCCCTGAGGATGCAAAGGCATGGCCCAACGTGGAAGGGTCCTGGATACCTGCCTGAGGCCTTTTCCGAGAAAGCCACAGAAGACTACCGTATCCCCCCCCCTGTCTGCTCCGAGGCGCAAAAGAGAAAGCGGAAATGCAACACTAGGCCTGCGAACAGACACACATACGGTACTGTAGCTTACAAGCACAAGTATCATTCTGTAAAGCTATTCCTCGACAATTATTCCCAGACCAATCAAGGGCCCCGATTGTTCCTTTGGAATCCGTACGGAGTCGTACCCGATATCGTCACCTGAGCGGCTTGCAAAGCGTAGCTATTACTGGCCAAGGGGAGGATGCTAGGCAACCTTGGCGCTGCGCGTGGCGTACTTTTCTCTCATTTTTATTTTGTTTTGTTTTCTTTCCTTTTTCCTTGCTTCTTTTTCCTTTTTCTTTTTACGCCATTCTCAGATCCTCCACGTTTCGACCACGTTTTTTGTCCTGCTTGCGCTTGCTTCCTGCCGGGAAATACTCGTACAAACAGCCCGATGGCGAACCTCGTTCGCTAATTGAACCATCAACACTGATTGCTCTCCTTCCCGGGTCTTTTGGCTTCTAGGATTGAAGACTCGGGAATCAATGATTAGTGACTTAGGTATGGTCAGCTTGATATCAATCCCCATCACTCAAGCACAAAAGTGAATCGGTGCTATACCCAAAGCATTCACTCGTACTCCTGTGCTGAAGGCATAAATGGAAAAAAAGTAAGGAAAAAAAAAAAAGAATGGAAGAGCGGTAGGTAATTTTACTCTCTCCACCATTTATGTGCGTAGACCGCGAACTGTTATGCGGATACTTCCGTTTCTCGTGAATCATTTCTACATTATGTCACACTTTATTATTCCTGACTCCTCGTACAGCACAGTTCCCTGCGAGGCTAGGTGAACAGAAACCGGGTTCTCCAGCTGAAGTCATTGATAATGATACAGAGTCAAACTCGTGAGACCAATAACTAGGTGCGTCCCTGTCCCTCCTGTTGAGAACCTAGACTGTTCCCATATTTTGCACTATTATTGGTCAACTCGTAGATAAGTGTTACCTTATGTGAATCCTTAATTCTACTCCAAAACTTTCCTCGGACACGCGGTTACATCTCAGGGAAAATATCCGAGGACAATGTTTTATGAAACGGGTTCTCGGTAGCAAAAGTTTTTTCCGGGGAGTTGTTCCCTCTGGTTCACTTCCCATGGGCGCTTGGTTAACGGAAAGAAGAGACACCAGGGACTCAAGAGACGAATCAAGGTATTCTAAAACTGCCATATTGGGAAAGAATGATACAAGTATCTCGAGAATGGTGGTGAGAATGAAATCCCCCCCCAGGGCGGACATGCCGGTATCTTCATGGTGGGTAAAGGGTCCGGGAACCAGCGAGACAGCAAGAAATTGTGAAAGCCAGTACCGGACTCGTACACGTACAATCATTCGAGAAGAAAAAGAAAGGCGCGCTCGTGCCTCGTCCTGCCCCTCTCGCTTTGAATGCAGGGATTCGCTCTCTTTGCCAATGTTACACGAGACGGAAGAGCAATGCCGTAGCTGCCCCATCAGGCACAGTGCGGGGAAAATAACATACTCGGGTATGGAGGTTAGTGATGGAAAGACATGGGTTCAAGACGTCAAAGCTTCTTACCCCTCCTGGAATTATTCCTCCCGAATTAAACAATTTTTTTACCTCTAACGATATTGAGCGCCGGGACTCAACCTCGTCTATTCCATCATGGAATCCTTAGAAAAAGTTCAGTTAAAACAAAAAAGCGTGGGAGAGAGTGAAAAAAATGTTGTGAGAGAGCACTCTCTGGCGTGGAAACCTTTAATTGGTGCACGTACAGCATTCATTTTGCTCAGTGATACATGTTAATCGATGTTCCAATCCGGTTAATATCCTATTGACATTCCCTCTTGGCAAATTAACTGCCCTCCCACCAGAATTAACAACAAACTCCAGAGTAGGACATTTGGCTCCTTCCGCACCTATGCCGGTCTGGAGGTTAACATCCCTAAAACCCCTCTTTGCCCCCTGAATCTCTAACCTACTTGTATCGTCTGTCGAAGAATAGAGAGAAAACTGAGATGGGGGGTATGATAGTTGAGGAGCCTCAGAGGTTTGAAGTTGGACATTTCCTCGGGTCAGATGGGCCGCGGAACCCCCACCATATCCAGCGGTGCCCGGATGTTCGCTCTGAGTAAGTCCAATTCTCAATTCTGTTGAGCTACAGTATCTCTGCCCCTGGCTTACTCGTTTTCTCACTTATCAGGCCAGGGACGCTACCGTGCCGGCATCCCACATTTCAATCCCATCACCCCTTTACCGTACTGTGACTACTGTTTGGTCAAATCGAACGAATAAACTGACATCTTGTCTCCCCCCCTTTCCCTCTTTTCCATTCTTTCCCCTCTCTCTCGAAAGGATGGCAAGGATTACACTGCAGAAGCCTCAATTTCTTGAGTCCCCACCGCGGAAGGCCCACGATCGTTGCGAGCGGCGGTGATCACCCTCTGTTCAAACGGTGGTATGCATGCATCTCACATTCTTCTAGAAGACCGGTAGAAATGGAGCCCTTCCGCTCATTTTTTTCCCACCACCCCACCCCCTTTTCTGCATACGATACCGGTACCGGTATTTCTCGTCCTACTCCCACTCCTACCCCTCCCTATCCTCTCTCGATTTCTTTCTTGACCTGTCATTGGGGAGGTATTGTTAAGACGGTCGTAACCTGAACTGTTCTTATTCTTGGCAAAGTCGAGTGTGGCAACGTGGGTTTCTTGCATGTCATTTTGCTGGGGCGTGTTGACTGTGTGCTGCGGGCCCGTGCATGAAGCTCGACTAAAGAATCATGCTTGATTTTATTAGCAATCTCAACTACTCAACGTTCTATTCCCATTATCCCATTCCTTACCATGTTCTATGCTCCGAAGAGTTAGCCATAAAGAAAAATTAGATTATTCATAATAATGCCTATCTCCTACAGTACTCGGACATGGAAGTAAAAATCGAGCAAAACAGGGATAGGAACAAGGAATCTCGGGAATCTTGAAATTTACATCATAGAAAAAAAAGGGGTATGGAGAAAGTCAAAATACTGGAGCTTTGCATCTTTGATCATTGTGGAAGCTAGCAGTTACTGCTATCATTAAAACACTTACAAAGTCCCAAGACCCTAATACACCAACTTCCTATCAAACTTTAGAAGCTCAGGTATAGAAAGTAAAAGAGGGGGAAGCAAAGAAGAATCATCAGTCCCATGTTGTGCCTGATAAAGGCTGGTATGGGTTCTTGTGTACTCCAACTTGCTGATCTTTTCTACAATTCTGGCTGTCTCCGTACTTCAATTACTTCAATGCAACGACAGGGTTTCTTGTTTTGCTCGATTTTTACTTCCATGTCCGAGTACACCAATCGCCCATAATGAATACACCAAGAGGCTGGAGCCCATACCAGCAGTGTCCACTGAACCAAAATCCAATGAATGAGTTTTTTTTCCAAGTAAGCGAGGTATGTATTACGTAGTCCGGAATTCCGAACTATGGGGATGAGGGGGAAACACTGCAAAGTGAAAAACAAAAAAAACAAAACAAAACGAGCGGCCCAGCTGGCTTGAGAGACGTATAACAAAAAAAAAAAAAAACACTACGGTGGACCCTACGAGAGGAGAGTCTAACGACGTTGCGAGAACTTGGGATACTTGGAGGTTTTTTACACTCTCACGTATTTCACGGCGAAAGGCGAAGCCGCCAATGAAGATATCATACTCGGATACCGTATGAGGGTGGGAAAAAACAAACAAACAATAATTTCGATCACGACATGGATAAGGCCAGGGGTGTCGGGAATCTTACACATTATGGATTAGAAGAAACACGTGGCCCACGAGGAAGTTTAAAATCCAGAGTACCGGTATTTGCTTTCGAGTAATTTCTTGAATGCCATTGCGTAGAGAGGTGAAACGGGCCGTTGTATCCCAAAAACTTGCACTAGTGGATCTCTTCTTTCAAACCACTGTACTCGATATGCCGTGCGCCACGGGGAATTGGAGTGGGGGGGTGGACCAAGGAAAAAGCCTTGGTATGTACAGTCGTGTCCGTAAAGTCTTCATACCCCGGCGCAGCAACGGTGTTGTCCTCCATCCCCACAACAACTGCCTCTACCATGACCCCCCCACATACCCGAAGAGCTAGAGAAGACCAAAATAAGGAAATTTATGCCCTGTATAAACATACTGATATGGGGTATAATAAAATTTCTAAGGTTATGGGTATCTCTAAGGCAACTGTTCAATCAGTAGTCAAAAGAGCTGAATCAAGAGATGGAAATACCCATGATGCCCCGAGATCTGGAAGACCAACAACAATTACCCCTCAAAAAAGAAAGATAGTAGAGTCCATTATTGATGCCGAGCCTCATTTAGCATTATGCGACATTACCAAAAAAGTGAATATTGGTCTGGGAAAGACATTTGTAGATAAGATCATATCAGAAGCTGGTTTTAAGCTTCTGATACCTAGAAAAAAACCTTTTTGGAGGAAAGGACAGAAGGAGAAGAGAAAGGAGTTTGCTAGGAGAAGGAGGAATTGGAGGGGTGCATGGAATTGGGTTGTTTTTGTGGATGAAGCCACCATTATCTATGATCCAAATCCTACTGGCAGGAAGGTCAGAGTTAGACCTGGTGAAGAGCTGGAAGAAAAAAACTTGAAGCCTAGCTTTAAGTCTAGGAGGACTAGTATTGGGGTCTATGCTGCAATCATGAAGGGTGGCAGGACTGAGTTAATTCTTGTGAGGAAGAGGGGGGAGGAAGAAAGGACCAGCAAAAGAGAGAGACTTGGCCTCAATTCCCACCAATATGCAACTGAAATCCACCAGCCATACCTCATCCCTTTTATAGAAGGTCTGGATAGACCTTCTGATAACATCTACCTAGCAGCAGACAATGCCTCCTGGCATGGTGGTGAGGAAAACAGAAAATTGCAGTCAGACTGTGGTTATTAAAAATTGCCTTGACCACCCAACTCACCAGATCTCAATCCTATTGAGAACACTTAGGCTCTGCCCAAAAGAGCCCTCAGAAATTGATTCTCCAGGTTGGATAGGAGGCTTCACAGTGCTGTTGTATTATTTCAGTCAGCAAAGGAGGAATGAGATTTGATTTCCCAAGAGAAGTTGGATGGGTGGATAGATAGAATGCCTGAGAGAATACAGGCTGTACTAGATGCAGATGGTGGTCATACAAAGTGGTAATAATATTTTCTTAAGGCTTATTAGTTCTATTCATATACTTTTCTTAATTGAGTTGTTTGGATTTTTTTTCAATTTTCTATGGAGAGGTGTTGTGGTTGTGTGGTTGCGCCGCCGGGGTATGAAGACTTTACGGACACGACTGTATGAGTACAAGTAGTTGCTCCTTTTTCCAAAATTTCTAATTTAAAGTTGGGTTATCTACTACTTGACTAGTGGTACGGTAGGTAAGTTTCATGATTTGATTGAAGTTATATGCATTGTTAACAGACCATACTGCAAACTTGTAGTGTTCCATAATACTACTAGTAGTACTAGGGTTGTTTGAGAATGGTTGTTGTTATCACCGAGATATGTACTAGTAGAAGTAGAATCAAGGGATTTTGTAAACTATTGGAGGTGAATTTCGATAGACTAATATAATTACTAAACAAGGTTTTTTTTTTTGTTTGAAAGAATTTCTGTAAAGGATTAGTGTAGGAGGAACACAGCTGAAAACTATGTTAGAAGAATAACTTATAGCTGTTATAAATGGATTATGTATACTGCATAATTGTAGATGATATGCTTCTTGTTAATTAATGCTATAGACCTAATCATTTTTGATAAGAAGAAACGTTCCAATGTACCTAAG
>NW_003298987.1:33225-43421 GCF_000151645.1 Tuber melanosporum
GAACACAGTACCAACTTCGGTTGCTTTAAGTTGTAGCCAACGCACTAACAATTTAGGTTTATAAAGGTATGGGGAGAGAAGAAAAAAGAATACATTAGCAAAAATTAATACTGTAAAAAATTGCTAAACTTGCTATACAGTCAAGGTCAATATGCATGCTAGAAAGTTGCTAAGACATGCATTAGTGTAATGTATAATAGAAAAGAACAATGAGACTTGACAACACTGAAATGGTACTATAGTATACCTGTATTCTAGTGATATTATAGCAAGACTTCCAGTACTGTAAAAACTCTTACAATTCACTATCTCAGGACTTGGAGCCTGTGGAGAAAACTGTTAGTGAGATTTTGGATTGTTCTATAAAGTAAGTGATCAGCAATGATGAATAAGACATGTGTTTTATTTTTTGATATGCTTAGACTTCAGAGCAGTTTAAAGAAAAGAAAAATTTATAAAGGGAAATAAACTGAAAAAATTCTATTGGATTATTATTATTGTTATCTACAGGAATGTCAGCTATTTATTAGGAGTACTGGGATTTGATACCTAGGAACCACACTAAGCAGGGTTGCCCTGCTCGGGATTGGAATCTCTGATTTCCAATACCTTCCTCCAGCCCCCTTATGGGGCCCACTTGTTATCATACATATCTATTGTAGTTGTATCCTGTGACTATAATGCCACAGAATTAAAGATGTCAGAATAACTCCATATACATTATTATGGTACAACCAACTGGATCCTGCTCGTAGGATTTATGAGAGGAGACCTTCAGCTAGGTGTGGAAAGTGGAATACAGTAAATCTGTCAACTACTCAGAAAGCTACTAGGCTTCAAAGATGGTACATCTAGAGTATAAGCCTTAAGTAACAGGATATTTTCATATAAAGAGAAGATATTGAGTGTTAGAAGATTTCTTTAAAGAGTTGACATATTATCATCTACCCTATAATAATTAAAAAAGTTTAGAACTTCTAAGAAGCACTACTGAAGAAGCCAATAGACTTCTTAGAGTACTATAACTATTTCAAGAAATGAATCGTAGTTGTAGGAATTATTACCAATACCAAACAACGATGAAAGCCCTGTTACCTAAGACATTCAGGAGTTGTCGACTGAGATATTATCTTGCAATCCGGTAGAATAGCTTCCTGCAAATCAGTAGAAAGGGGTCTGGAAGATATCTCTCAATTGAATTAGGAGTTATAAAGGTTTAAAGTAAGTGACCTAGGAAGATTACATAATATTATACAACTACTCCTGCAGACATGACCCTTAGATAAGACTGATCATTTCATTAATAAGTGGGACATTTGGGACCAACACGATTCAACTTAAGAACTAGGCCATAAGTCTAAAAACTCCAAAGATCAGATAATTACTATTGGGAATAATACAGTTCTCCAATTAGTAAAATTGGAATCACCGAAGAGGGTGTGATGGTTTTCGGGGTCTCCTAGTATTTGCACTTCAGGAGAATACCTGACTTTAAGAGTTATAGTTAGAAAGATACATAATTTATATGAGAAATAGATATAGTCTGTGAATACTCAGATGCAGAATTGTTAAAAGTACTGGGATTTGATATATAGGAATAACCCTAAGAAGGATAAACCCACTTGGAACTGGAATCTCAGGTTTCCAACACCCCCCTCCGGCCCTCTTATGGGACCTGCTTGTCATTATATATATCTATCTCAGTTTCGTTCTGTGACTATAATACTACAGAGATTAAGGTGTAAGATTTACACTGTATATATTGCTACTCTCTGTCCGATATGATTCTGTTCACAGCTGATATAGGAGGAGACCTTTAGCTAAGTCTGAGAAGTGGAATGGAGTATATCCATCAACAACGTGGGATGTTACTAGGCTTCCAAGATGTAACATCTTTGATAAGAGCTGTAGGTAACGGGACAATTTAGTATAATGATATGGTATCAAATGTTAAAGAATCTCTATGAGAAACTAATACATTCACACCAACTCTACGATAACTAGAAGAAGTTAGAACTTTTAGAAACACCACCACAGAAGTCAATAGACTTTATGGAATGTTACAAATAGGCTTAGGAATGTATTGTAGTTATAGAAATAATTCCTAATACTAAAACAGCGACTGAAATCCTGTTACCCAGAGTAACCAAGTATTACCAACCGAGGAATTATCTGCCAATCTGGTAGAATGACTACTTATGAATTAATAGGAAGTTATCCAGAATATATCTGTCCTTTAGATACAGAGTTCTAGAGGTTTAAAGTCGGTAATCTAGGAAGATTGAAGTTATGACTACCTCTGCAGATACAACTCGCAGATAAAACTGATCATTTGATCGATAAGGGAGGTAATTGGAGCCATCTCAGTTTGACTTAAGAACCAGGCCACAAGTCTAATAACTCTGAAGATCGGATAATTACTATTGGGAACAGCATAGTTCCTAATTAGCGAATTAGTAATTAACGAAGAGGGTGTGGTAGTTTTCAAGGTCTCCTGGTGTTTGCACCTATGAAGAATACTTGACGTTATAAGTTATAACTAAAAAGGTACATAGTTTGCATAATAGATAGATGTAGTCAGTAAATACTCAGATGTGGAATATAAATATCGAAGTACCTTCCAAGTTTTTAGATATCATCAAGCAATGCAGAAGGGACCTTAATAATATAGTATTGTTCTCATGATTCTATTCTACTTTACTTACTTTACCTCACTCTTAGTAGTCATAAATGGAACAAGTATATTTTGAGCCTTCCTAGACAATCTCCATGTACGAAAACGAATCTTGGTTGGCCTAAACAACACTGAAGTTTATCAGGTTATCTCTGCCTAACAGGCTGAACAATGGAGATATTGGAGAGCAGAGATTCCAATTTTAAGTAGGGTTATCCTACTTAGGGTAGTTCCTAGGTATTGGATTCTGGTATTCCTAATACAAACTGCCAAAGCGGTGAGCCATGTTAAGAGCAGCCACCCACAGGCCACCACCACTACCAGCCAGTTGAGGCGGCTAATAAAGATGATGGGGTAAAACATGTCCTAACTAGTACTCTAGAGAAGGAGGTACTATGATAGGAAACGAGATAAACAGAAGATAGGATCTACTTGCAATAGGTGTAAGCACTAACCATCATTTGTAACCACACTAAACCCTGCACATGACTAAACATGGTCCAGCAACCAATCGCCCTATACCACTCCAAGTAAATTTGAAAATCTACACTGAGGAGTACAAAGTTCAGGGTCAAAGCCATTCCCACTAAAGTAAGAAGATACCTGTCTGAACTACTGTCAATGCCACTTGAACTGATATCAAGCGAATGGCGATCAACAACAATGTAGGATTCTAACCTTAAAAATATAAAGTAATAAGAAGGCGCAGGGTGGGTACTGCCCTTACGACCTGAGGAATAATACCATTGGTACATTGGGTTGAAGACATGGCACAGTCATCAAGTGAACCCATGGGTGTTTTAAATTATGGGAAACTTTGGACTCTGTTAAAATCCAAGAAAAAACCTGGACTGGACCAAAGAATAACATGGGTGATTTCCCCAAATACAACCAGACTCCCCGCCAATCAAATGTGAAACCTGTGAGTAGGTGGGAAACAGGAAGCTATAAACATTTTACCGAAAAATGGTCATATGCGACTTGTTGAATGGCTTGAAGAGCAGGCATCCTGAGATTCCAAACAACAATCTGACGTGCAAACAGAACTACCCAACCGAGGACAATATAATAAAACCAAATACCAGAGTACTGAGAGGACTCAGATATCTGCTTAGTATTGTGAACTATGGTGGGTGTTGAAGCTGGCCAAAGAATAAAGAAAGAAGGTAGGAAAGAACTTAAGTGGTTGTATGAAGATCTATCTTAAAGGCCCAACCCATTTCCTTCTATGGACCTTCTCACAACTCACTTAAAAATCCAACTGTCACATGGATTGTAGCTGTATGTAACAATCTCTGCATGGATAGTTAGTTCTTGGTGACGGGGAACGGTAATTCTCTTCTCCTTCTGTTTCTTTCCTCAGTCGCAAGATAGCACTAGGCCTCTGCCTATGTTACCGATAGTACAAGACCTTTGTCTTCTATCGGGAATACCTATTTTAAGCTTTCTCTAACTCTGCTTCGTGAAGAACTTTCCTTGGCATAACGATAACTTTGTAATAAAGATAAAGATCGTAAAGGTGTTTTAAATTTGTTTAAAGTAATAAGTAGGAAAAGTACTTAGAATTCAATCTAATTTTATTTAAACTCATACAGCCAACACTGGCATACTACGAGTCCCAAGGCCGGGCCTCCAGGTTATCACATCCTGGATACCACTAACTACAAACTAACTAAACCTCCAACTCTGTACCTCAAACATGCCCACGCCATGCCCCAACACAAACACTAAATACAAAGCCATCAGTGGTAAAGAAAAGTCCTCTCCAGCCCAGCCTACCCGCCAGCCAAGTTACCCGTACAAAATATAAAAGTTCTACTACCGCTACCTGAATGTGACCTTGCAAAGACCTCCTCCACAATAGAAACCCACCCGAGTGTCTTGACTCAATAATCACGGGAGACCCCGCTAACCATCCCTGTACCCGTCCCCATTTTCAAACAAAAGAAACACCCAACACCCAAGCGCGTAGACCTGAGGGAAAGCCAACTTATAGGATGAAGGCTCTCTAGCCAAGGGGGTACGAATCGTTATAGAGAATTCGAGGGGCACCACACTGGCAGCGCAGCCCAAAAAGTCTTGACGGAAGCAGCCAGAATGAGATAGTCCCCAAGCTGTTGGTACTTTGCCGAACATGCCTAGGTATTCAGCTCCTCTTCCAACTCCTCAGCTTACTCTGCAGGCAGCGAACCCACTGTGCACTCTATAGTAGCTGGTTTGCCGTAGCGAATTGGTGAAGGCGATGACCCTTCTGAATCGAGGACAGGTGGCACGGGTGAGGTCTGGTCTTGTTTGACTAGGCGCTTCTTGTTTTTCTTTCTCTTCCAACCCTCAGGTGCAGGTCTAGTAACAGGAGTGAACTGGCCACCCTTATCACCACCCACCGCCACAGGGGGGATGCCACCAGAGGCATTACCCTGCCCAGCCACAGAGGACTCAGACATCTGCCCCCCTGAAGGGAGTGATACCCCTATCTCTAGTGTCACCACACCAGGATCCACCCTACCTACACCAGGAGCAAGCGCCTCAACCAGCACCGACGAATCAGAGACTGGTCCACCCACACCACCACCTACAACTAAAGTGGCAGGAGGGGCCAGAATAACTGGCAGCACAATATTCCCCCCAGGGAGCTCCTCCGCTGGACCCTGAGAATTCTCAGGGTCTAGCCCATCCCTCCCAACTGAGACCACCAGAGTAACCAAAGTGACTGATAGAACAGGCGAAGAGGGGATAACTGTAGGAGCTTTGGCCGCCAACATTGTGAGATAACCGTGATTAATAGCACGTTCATTCTAGAGGGCAGCTGACAAGGCAGATATCTCTTTCCCAGTGCGATGAAATCGCTGAGAAAGGATGGAGATGTGTTGTCGAAGGTGAGAGACTGCAGCCTCCAGGGTGAAGTTCTTCTCGACGGCACGAGACAAAACCATCAACGAATGTAGAGTAGATGTGGTGGAGGGGGCGGAGGCTCACTTAGCCATTGCGACTGTCAGGAGGTAACTAGTGAATAACCAAAAAGATAAGTAAAAGTAAGAAAGGACTTCCAGCAGATGTAGGAGGAGGATTAACAACGAAGTCCCCAAAAGGTATTTGAAGTTAAAGACTTGAAGCCTATCATGAGATAGAAATCAAGGGCTCTGATTGAATTGTCACCGAACCTTCACATCCGACACAGGGTGAAAGAAGGAGGAAAAGTACTTAGAACAAAGCATGAAGAACCTATCCTTCTTGGCTGCATTGGCCTCCATATAGAGTCTTCTTCCCGCCCATAATCATGTGACTCAAAGTGGTCAAATGTGCGAAACCAAATCATAACAAACTAGTCATGTGACCAAAGTGGTCACATGCTCAAAACCCATGACCTCATAGCAAGGTCATGTGCGAAAACTCATAAACCAATCATAATACAATAAACAAGTCATATGACTTGACTGAGTCATATGCGTGAAACCCATAACCTCATAACGAGATCATGTACAAAAACATAAATCATGTGTACAAGGCATACCCACAAGGCACACTTGCCAGGCGCACATCCCATGACTCATAATCGAGTTATATACAAAACATAACAAATCATAATATAATAAGTCATATGATCCAAATGAGTCATGTGCGTGAAACAATAACATACCTATAACTCATAATCATAAGTCATGTGAAAACCTTTTCCATGCCAAGCCATGTTCGTGACATTAGCTCCTCTCCTCCTAAGCCTGAGTCCCGTCAGGCTTTATTTGCCAATTTCAATAGTTCCTCTCCGGCCGAACATATGGCTTTCTGAAGCCTATTAAACTTGTCGTCCACTTCCTGCCATCTTATTCTCACCGTTTCCAAGGTGAGGTTCGCTATCTCGATCGTGTACCGTTGACTGTCATTTAGCTGGCTTAGTTCTGCGATCAATTTTTTGTTTGTTGAGATTGTGGCCTCAGCCTGGCCAAGTTGTTCTCGGAGTCCTCTGATTTGCCTGTGTAGGCTTCTGGTATCCGGTTCTGTTTCAGTTGATGAATTTTGGGCTCCCCCTTCCCTGGGCCTCATTCTTGAGGCCCTAGCCCTCTGCCATATCGTGGCTTCTCCTCCGTTCAACTCTTTCTTCGCTCCATCCTTCTGCGGGTAGTATCCTGCATTGATTTTCTTCATCCTGTACATTTTACACATGTTGTTGAAGCACTGTTTCCCGTGCTTTAGGGCATGGTCCAGGCGTGGACCATACTTTTTGTATTCTCTCGGGAACCACCCTGAGCCTTACTTGTCTCCATAGTGTGTGGGACATCTATCATCGTAGCATACCGTCCATGACATGGAGTTATGCTGTGCTTGTTTTTCCCTTTCCTTGAGCTCTTCGTTGGTAAGCCCCATGAATGAGTATTCGGGGCTGGTTGGTGTAGTTTAGCGAGGGCTATCACCCCAGCCCTCGTATGGTTGCAATGGCACGGGAGGCTTTCCCTCTTCTATGTCTTAGTTGAATGTGATCGTTACCTGGGTTGGGCTTGCCTGGGTATCGCTGGTAGAAGGTTGACATGGCATCTTGGGCGTGTTCGAAGTTGTGTGTGAAATACCAAGTTTTATCGTGTTGTGGTGAATAATCGGTCCATTTAGCTTGGTATTGTAGATTTCTGTAGGTGAAACGAGAATCGACTATCTCGTCAAGTTTGTATTCTGGTTCTCCGTTGAGTTCAATTGGAGGAGGAGGAATAATTATTTGTGAGGGAAACTTATTGTCATTGTGTAATTCGAGGAGTGAGATGTGGAATGTATTGTGTCTTCGCATTGAGGGGGGAAGCTTGAGTTTATAAGCTCAGTTGGCCACTCTTTCCAGTATCTTGAATGGTCTGATTTTCTTGTGGTCCAATTTCTTTGATGGTTGCGTTGTATAGATATTACATGGTATTAGCCATACCATATCTCTGGGTTATATATTTGGATTCGGTCTTCGGTGTTTATTGTATTGTTCTTTTTACCCTTATTGTTCTTGACTCATTTCGTATTATAATGTCTCGTGTAGTTTTTCCACATCTGTTTTATCAGGTATTATACCGTTAATCATATGATATGTGGCCTGACTTTGTGGATGTTGTCTGTAATTCGCGAAGGAGGGTGTCGTGCCAATTGTTTCTTGTGTACCATTGTTGTATGCGAATTTAGCCATTGATCACAGTTTGTACCAATCATCTTGGTGGTAATTGACGTAGGCCCGTAAATATTGTACGAGTATTGTGTTTACCTGTTACATTTGTCCATCCATTTATGGGTGAAATGCTGTGCTCATCCT
Organism: Tuber melanosporum; assembly: GCF_000151645.1. Classification (NCBI taxonomy): domain Eukaryota; kingdom Fungi; phylum Ascomycota; class Pezizomycetes; order Pezizales; family Tuberaceae; genus Tuber; species Tuber melanosporum. The sequence continues at coordinate 41,175 of NW_003298987.1, forward strand.
GCTTTGTATCCTCCTTTCTCCCATTACTTTTTTTCACCGTCCTGATGTGAACAATGTTTCTCGATTGGTAATAATATTCTTTGGGAGGCCATGAAGTCGGATGACTTCTTGGAAGAATGTTTGTATAAAATTCCTCGAGTCCATATCTTTTCTGACTGGAATAAAATGACTCATTTTAGTAAGACGATCCACCATGACCAAGATGCTATCGTATTTCTCTGATAATGGTAGGTCCGTGATAAAATCCATAGTAATTGTTTCCCATAGTCGTTCAGGAACTTTGTTCGATTTCAGTAATCCGTATGATATGTGTTTGGCCGTTTTCGTCCTTTGGCATATGTCATAATTCTTGACATATCTTTTGACATCTTCGTGTAGTCCTGGCCAATAGAATGACCTCATGATGAATTTTGTGGTTTTCGCTGTTCCTCCATGTCCTGCTGTTTGGATATCGTGATGTCGTATGATATCTGTTCTTATCTTTTCTTCTCCCGGAATCCATTGTTTTCCGTCGTACCACATGTTTCCATCCTCCCCTTGGCATAATCCCAGAGCAATTCCTTTTATCTCTATTTTTCCTTCTTTTAATGCTTCTCTTATTGCCGGAATTTTTTTGTCTCCTTCGTTTGCCTTCTCGATTTCCTTTTCTTCTGTTGATGTGAATTGAATAACCTCCATTGCGTCGAAGTAGGTCTTTGGTAATGGTGTTCGTGTTTTTTGTTTGATCCTTTCGTCTTCTTTTGTTTGTAGTTTGTCACTTGCAATCCTGATGAGAGTGTCTAGCTTTCTGCTCTCTTTGCCTGGTCGGTATGTAATTTTGAAGTTGTATTTACTGAGGTGTTCTATCCACCTTATCAGGCAGTCGTTCAATTCCTTCGTGGTCATGAATGGGACCAGATTCTTGTCGTCGGTTAGAACTCTGACTGGATGGTCGTTGTTCAGAATGTCTCTCCTCTATTCCTTTAATCCTTGAACTATTGCTAATAGTTCTTGGTTTGCAACATCGTAGTTGCATTCTGCGGGGGTCATTGTCTTGGATCGGTAAGACACTGGCCTCCGTTTTCTGTCGTCGCATTGTTGCGATAGTATGCCTGAACATACATACTTCGAGGCATCCGTTTCAATCATTGTCCTTCAGTTTCGATTGAAGTGTATCAGTATTGGTGCTGATGTCAGATGTGCCCGGATGGCATCGTATGATTTTTGTTCTGTTTCTCCCTATTCCCACTTCTTGTCTTTCTTGGTCAGGTTATAGAGTGGTTTTACAAGTCTGCTAAACCCTTCTATGAACCTTCGATAAAAGTTGCAGAATCCCTTAAAGCATTAAACATCCGTTTCGTTGTTTGGTTTGGCCCAATTCCATATTGCTGTTGTTTTGACTGTGTCGACCTTGACCCTGCTCCGATTGATAATCAATCTGAGGTATTGTGTTTCTTCTCTATGGAATTCGTATTTCGTTGGTTCGATCTTCATTCCTGATCCTTATATTGCAGCCATGATATTGCTAACATCGTTCTGATGTTGTATGTTTTCCGAGTAGATGAGTATATTATCCCAGTATACGTTGCAACATATGTCAAGGTATTTGTTGAGTACCTTGTTAATCCATCTTTGGAATGAAGTCGGTGCATTGGTTAGCCCAAAAGGCATAACCAAGTATTTGAACATTCCGTATCTTGAGGTGAATTTTGTCTTCCATTTGTCTCCTGCTTTGATGCGTATATTGTGGTATGCGTCCTTGATGTTGAACTTAGTAAAGTATTTTGCTGACCGTAGTCTATCCAGTGCTTCTCTAATTAAAGGTAGTTGATATCGATCTTTCTTGGTAACTGAATTGAGGGCTCTATAGTCTACACAGCGTCTCATCTTTTCCTATTTCTTTTTGACGAATAGTATTGGAGATCCTCCTGATGCAAAGAGGTCTCTGATCCATCCTCGGTTTAGGTTTTTATCGATATACTTTCTAAGTTGTTCGAGCTCTGCTTTTCCTAGAGGGTATAATTTCTTGTATGGAATCTCTTTTAGTTTACCCGTTTTTTCGTCTTTGTCCAGCTGAATCTCGTAGTCGATTCTTGATCTTCAGGGTAGTAGTCCCATAGCTTCCTCTTCTTGGAATAGATTCGTGAATTGATGATATTCTTTTGGAATCAATTCTTTCCATCCTTTTTTACTTTGGTATTTCTTATCTTAGATTGCTAGTTCTGTGCTGATGTTGATCTTTGCTAGGACTGCTTTTTCGTCTTCATA
>NW_003298987.1:43686-51724 GCF_000151645.1 Tuber melanosporum
GAGTAACCCTACTTATGTTATACTGGTGGCTACGAACCTGCTAGACCACTGTGGAGTGCTATCCGTCCATAGGTGCCTTCTGGTAGTCCGATGGCTATTCCTATTACTATCATTGCCGGCCCGTTGGCAGGTATCTTGGTTTCTTTGTTGGCATACAGGTCGTGCCCTGCTGCCCCTTTGAACCCCTTAGTAGGCACTTTTACCCCTTGGTCCAGCTTTTGTATCCAGACTCTCTTATCTTGTCGTATCTCGGTGAACTTTGCATCCAAAGTTTCTTCTTCCACTTCTCTTATTGGTATCGAGTAGACTACTGGTGAACTGTTCAGATATTGTGTCGCACATAGTCTGCTGGTGAAGGTCATCTTGTTCTCGTTCCAACTGATCGTTGGGTTATATCTTCGTAACCATGGCATTCCTAGGACTATCTCATGGTTCTTGAGATCTGCTACCTGAAAAGTTGCCATTTCTCTATGGCTGTCAATATCTATAGGTACTGTCGCTGTCTGGGTTATAGGGCCCATTGCACTTGGCTTTCCATCTGCTAGGTAGACATGTCTCGCTTTCTTTACTTCTTTGGTGTGGAGTCCATATTTGTCCCAAATTTCTTTGTTAATGAAATCCTCGGTCACTCCAGAGTCGAGTATTGCATATATCATTGTTTCTTCGTGCTTTTCATTGTGTATCTTCATCTAGATCATCACATGATCTCCATCTGCTTATTCTCTTTGTGTGTGTAGTGCCGTGTAGTAGTTTGCTAACTTGATAGGTTTTTCAGGTCCACATCTTGGGTCTCTCAAACCACCATTTACTGGGGACATTCATCTTTTTCCGCAGGCAAATCTTCTGCGATTATTTCGTGAATATTGCTGCTCTTTTGAGCTTGGAAGCGCTTGTTTCCAGCAGCCCTGGGCCCCTTGGTATCTACTGTCTGGTCAGCTTCTGCATTCTCATATCCGATGTCCTGCTTTTCTGCACCTTAAGCAGAGTTTCCCATTCATTCTTCTAGCGTATTCTTCCTTCAACAGGTTCAGGGCAAGTCCTGTTCTTGATTTGTCCAACTCCATTGGTTCTCCTGGTGGTAATGCTCCGCTTTTACCTCAAGCTACCTGCTATTTGAAGTTTCCATCTACATTTCTGAATGATTGGGCCACCTTGTGTACTATGGTATTTTCTGAGTTATTTCGAACCATGTTTAGTTTGCTTTCCTTATCAATCACCCATCTTGCAAATCATTCTGCTGTTGTGTAGTGCGAGTTGGAGATTCCCCATGCTTCTTGGAGTCTCTCACTACAGTTCCTTAGGAGGATGATATTGAGGGTAGCATCATCAAATTCTGCCTTGTATTCCAATAGTCGGCATTCATTCTAATATCCTGAAAAGGTCTGTTTTCCTTGTTGGAGTTTCTCCCACTTTTGTCTTGCTGTCTCCTTAGCATTGAGATCTCCGAATTGTTCGAAGAGTGTCGCCTTGAATTCCTCGTACGTGACTCATTCCCTCAGCTTCCTTTCATTTTGGAAGGGCATGATCCATTGTCCCGCGAGTCCTCTGAGTAGAGATTCTACATAGGGAATCTTGATCTCATCGTGGTGTTCTCCATATCTCTTGACGGCAAAATACCCTTCGCATTGTGCCAGGAATATTTGTAGCTTATTTTCGGCTCCTTCATACGTGTCGGGCTCTTTTGCTTTCGGTCGTTGGATATTTCCTTGTCCTGTATTTCGTGTTGCTGTCAGAAATGCCTGAAACTGATTCTCAGTCATTGCAAGTATGCTAGTGCCTGGTGCCGGAGTGGTTGGGGCCAGTGGCAAAGGTACTGTTAATCCCAACATGCTCTTGGGTCGTGGAGTTCCTGCAGGAGAGCTATCGACTAGTGATCCCTTTTCTGGGGTTACTGGGCTTGCTGCCCTTGAGGACTCTGCTGAAACATGATCTAGATCGTCGCTGAATCCTCCTAGGTTAAGGTTTTGATTGTCGATGTTGATATCCTCTTCTCTATCTGGGTTGAAGGATGCTGTCTTGTATCATTTAGCATCGTACTAGGTGACGCTTTGTAATGTAATGATCCCTCCTTGGATAGTTAATTCTTGGAGAAGAGGAATGATACTTCTCTTCTCCTTCTGTTTCTTTCCTCAGTCGTATGATAGCACTAGGCCTCTGCCTACGTTAGCGATAGTATAAGATCTTTATCTTCTATCAGGCATGCTTATTATAAGCTTTCTCCAACTCTTCTTCGTAAAGAGCTTTCCTTAGCGTAATGATAACATTGCAATAAAGATAAAAATCGTAAAGATGTTCTATATTCCTTTAAAGTAATAAGTAGGAAAAGTACTTAGAACAAAGCATGAAGAACCTATCCTCCTCGGCTGCATCGGCCTCCTTATATAGTATTCTTCCTGCTCATAATCATGTGACCCAATGTGGTCAAATGTGCAAAACCAAATCATAACAAACTAGTCATGTGACCAAAGTGGTCACATGCTCAAAACCCATGACCTCATAGCAAGGTCATATGCGAAAACTCATAAACCAATCATAACGCAATAAACAAGTCATATGACTTGACTGAGTCATATGCATGAAACCCATGACCTCATAACGAGGTCATGTGCAAAACATAAATCATGTGCATAAGGCATACCCACAAGGCACACTCGCCAGGCACATATCCCATGACTCATAATCGAGTCATATGCGAAATGTAACAAATTATAACATAATAAGTCATATGACCCAAATGAGTTATATGCGTGAAACAATAACATACCTATGACTCATAATCATGAGTCATGTGAAAACCTTTTCCATGCCAAGCCATGTTCGTGATACTGTACCCCATATCACTACATGATCCTTTATCCTTATGTCCTCCTTTCTGATCTTATGCATAGCTCCCATGACTCCTAAACAGGTCATATGTATGAAATCCAAGTTAGCCTTATAAGGCTTACTCCTATCCAACTAGCAATCCCAATTTAATATAATAATTATGACTTAAAGTCTAAGTCATGTGTGAAACTCACATGACCCCAAAACAGGTCATGTGTACAAATAATAGTCATAATGTCATATGACTCAAATCAGTCATTAATTAAAACCATATCCCACATAACTCCTAAATAGGTCATTTGTATGAAACTTAATCATATCATATATAATCCTTCACAGACCATATCAAGTTTGTAACAGCCTACAAGGACTATGCTGATTACTTCTAAGATCTTAAGTAAATGAAGAGACTACATGATAGTTAGCTTCATTATTAAATTTAAATCTGATTGATAAGGTACTATAGCTTGGTGTAGAAAACAAATTAAACAAGACAGAGGACAAAATTAATAATATTGCTATGATATATTGGAATTCATTTTAAATACTATTTGAAACTGAATTTCAATTGAGATATTTGAGAACTCAATTGACAGCATGCTACTATACTTGAAAGCTATAATTGCTACTAGCAAGGAGGGGAGGGGGCTTGATGCTATTTCCTGTAGTTCATAAACATACTTCTTGACTAATAGTATGATTATACTTATATACATACTATTACTTCTAGACATTTCCTGTTTTTGAAGTTGTCACAACTTTTTACTGATACTAGAATATACTTATTAGTTGTCACTCAAATTCCTAACCTGGTTTAGACTTCATAATTATGAATGCCGAATCCTTTTTCGGAAATGGCCAAGACTTTTCTCAATCTCCTAGTCCTTGTAGTCTAAGTACCGGTACCAGCACCAGTACCGGTACGTGACATGCTTGTGAGGCACCGGATAGTTGCTTGACTGGTAGCCTACCCCGGGTGGATAGATATATTCTATTTTACTGTGCGCTACACAACACTGGAGATTACTACTTCGCTGGTCTATGGTACTCTCCTCTGCTCTACAGACGCTCTGCTCTGCGTTTATCCAGTACCGGTACCATTCGGACAAGCAAAAACAAATCAAACTATGAGGAGTCAACAAAAATACACTGCGATCTGACACCGCACTTCTGTCCGTCAGAAATATCCCCCACCCCCATTCACCCCCATTTACCCGCTGACTCCCCCGACTCGGAAGCAGCACATGACATTCATTCTTTCCCCATAAATCCGCCCGCTCCGTCCGCCACTAGGCCCGGCCCGACTGGGCATGCGTGGGCATGTCGGAATCGGAATGTTTTGATATGATATAAGTAGTCTTGTGAGGCCCAGAGTGCATGCAAGGTACTGTACTGTACAGAGGTTGTGATGGCGATGTCTTAGGTACGGCACAATACTTGTCGTAGGAGTATCAGTGTGGAGGATGATGGAAGGGTAGGGTGGTTATTGGAGGAGTGGCGTAATGGCGGGATGGATGGATTAGGGGATAGTGATCAGGCTACGCTCGATTTCTGGGTCTCGCATTTTCTGCTCTGTGGAATGTTGAAGGATGAAGACTAGATTACCAGTCCAATCTCGTTATCCTATAAAAGTTGTTCCGTATTGGGACCCCCTAGCTTCACACCTTTATGTTATTACTAGCACGGAATGAATGGATGAACGACCTCAACTTTTTGCATCGACCAACTTAAAACACACCAGTGCGGCTGGAATCGCTTATGCTCCCTCGTGGAAGAAGGATTCAGGAAGCAAGTAAGGTACAAGTACTCGAGTACACCTAACGGTGATGCACAATGCACAGCACCCTGAACTTTCTCGCTTGTCAGGCAGCATTGTTGAACCTACCGTCTACAATCTGACACTAGCAAGCTACCACGTGGGATACGGGCACAGGTCAGGTCCGGGTTTCCCAATCATGGAGGCCACTCTACCCGTCTGTTGTAGTGCGGTGGCACTGCGCCATTTCTTGAAGCGGAGGTGGGTGACAAAGGGGTGAGTACCTTGGGGGGTGGCAAGTGAACGAGTACAAGTACAATACATGCAATGTATGGGTATATAAAAATAGCTAGGTGCCAAGGAGGACTAGGGAGGGGGATTTTTATTGTATTATGTGAGACTGCATTGCGCACTGACGGAAAGGAAGGCTGGGAGGAATATGATTGTGCCGAGTTGGGATGGGAGTAGTTAGGCAGATATGTGGAGAACTAGGGAATAGAGGAGTGCCATGCGATCTAGATAGTGGATAATAGAGTTTGTCGGTTTATCTGTTGAGTTGTTTACGGTAGCTGTTGTTGGGGGCATAACCAGCCTGGGAAGTATCGTTTTACCTGTATGTTATCACAGTCTTACACAAAGTCGTAAATATTACTGCACGAATAAGTTGGTTGTTACTAGACTCTCTATCCTCCCCCTCTTCCTTCCGCTCCCCAATACATCCTTCCTTCATTCCCATTCCTCATCGCTTCCACTCAAATTCCCGGTAACCCGCCACTAAGGGCGTGCACTGAGCTAAAACCTCGCACACGCAGCCCCCGAAACAACTACTGTATTCAGGGAGGACGCATCATGCCTGCCACCTCACACATACATGATAGCCTGGGATATGCACATGCGTATCATATAGTGCTCGCGCTCAACAATGATCCACGATCCAGGTGAGTTTCGAGTGAGAATCTGTGCTGCGATGTCCTTCACTTCTTCATTCCTTTCCCTCACTTCTAGGGTAAATAGAACACGATTTCCTCCTGAAGTTTAAATATAATATCATACTTGGACATGAGACTAGGTTGTGTAAAGAGTATCCTGTCTTTGGTAATAAATTGATGGGGATGGGGGAAATGGGAAAAGGGGGGAAGGAAAAAACGTGGAGAAAGAAGGGTCATCAATGTGGTCAACGAGGGTCTTGAGGAGATTTACCCTCCTGGCCTGACCTGCCGGGGAAATTTTGATGGGAATAATTTGAATGTGCTATACCATTCGGCTATGGTAGTGAGGGGTATGCCTGTTGTAGGAATCAAGCTTTCTAAGTGATTGGATGGGGACGGGGCTGTTACAGCGACTTCAAGGGTAAGATATGGGAGCTATGCAGTCACTGTTATAATACTACACACAATAACGTACTTGTACACATTGGATACTAGGTTGCTAGTACAGCTTAGCCATTGTCCAGAATCGACATTTTTACCAGATTTTGCCATACCGGTATCACTTAGTGCTTGTGCCAAGCTTGCTTGAGTATACTCAAGTATGGAGCGGTAGATCAATAGCCATCCGCCACCCATGATTCCGATATTTGACCCGTGTCTCTTGGGTTTACTATGCTGTAGAGCACCTACACGCTGTTCCCCTTTTCAATATCTTTATCCTTTCTTGAAGAGGAGTTTTCATCGCTCCGGAGTATTGTATAACCCCCCTCGCAACCTCATCAAATTATATCACTACCCCTCTTAGGAAAGAGAAACATGGTAGTTTCTGCTGTTTTCCTTTTTAGAGAGATGTATGGGGGGACTCTTCTTTTTTTCTTTTCACATTTCACATTTGCCCTGCCATTGCATTCCTTTTATTATTAAATTTTTATTATTGAATTTTCATTACTTTTTTGATTTGGGTGCGCCGGCTTGCCAACCTAATGCCATACTAGAGCTTGTTAAAGTAAAGTTCAGTCGGGGTTGGAAGACGGAGGTTTTGAAAGCAGGTGTTCGAGGGAAGAGGCTTGTAAAGGACAGTAGGTAATAAAAATAATTTACTTAAAATATCTAGTATTAAAAATATTATTTGGCTTTAATAGTTTTACTAGACTATTGATAAGAATTTTCAATTGTTATTTATTTCAAGAAAGCAAACTTAGTTATCATATTATTTGTCCAAATAACAAGGAAGAGAAAATCTACTACTAGTTACAAGAACTAGGAATTATTGTTGTAAGAGTTTTAAAGTAATTGGTTGTACTGTACCAGAGGTATCATGAGATTCTCAGATAGTATACAAGGTAGTATTAGTAAAATAGATTAAAAATAATTCATATAATTATCATATTATAAAGGTTACAACTATTACAAGAGAAAACAAATACACAAGTTAGCATTAGAAACTCATTTATTTTTAGTTGTTTCTAGTTATACAAGATGTAAGAATTAAGATTATTAATTTATAAAATAATTTTTATAAAGAAGTATTAATGAAAAGAGAGATAACAATAATATACAAATAAATTAAAGGAATGAAAAATAGAAAAAAATAAAAATAATAAAATAAAAGTGTAGCACAAGAAATATAATCTTTTCTTTGATTATAAGTCCTACATGTAAATTATTTTGATAATATATTATATTAAATAAAGTTTTGAAAATATTTTTCTCTCTATTTTCTTTTAACAATCAATATCCTAATATTATGTATTAAACTAACCCCCTCCTCTCTCTTTAAGAATCTATAGCATAAATTAATTAATAGTAAAAGTAGCTCTAAGATTAGTTTTATATAATACTAGTTTATACTAGTATTTAAAATAAATTAAAAAATTGTTTACATAAGGCTAACTTACTTTAGTTATTCTGAACTAGGATGTAGATCATACCTTTGTATATTCTGTTATAATAGTACGTGAAAAAGTCCTGTTTTGTTGATTTGATTTTGTACTTTAGTTTTTATTTCTAGTTAGTTTCTAATAATTAACAGTAAAGGTCTCAATGCCATTAATGTTTTCAAAAATACCCTCAAATGCCACAGTATCCTCAGATGCTACAGAATTTAATTATATAAGTTTTTTGATAATTAATTTTAAAATTTTGATTATGGTTTGTGTACTCTAAAATGTGCACCAAGGTAGTAAAAAAGTGTTATTTGGCTGTGCAGTACTTTTATACCAAGAGATTAAAATTAGTGCCAAGAACTAACAATAATCATACTTACTAAATAGTTTTATTATATGTTCTCACAGTATATAGCTATTGTTAAGAAGATTATATATATCATAATATATATTAATTAAATACAAATAAGATAGAATTATATAATATGTCATTATATATAAGATGGGAGTAAATTGTTATATTATTTAATATTCTGAGATTTACTTACCCACCTATGACTTTTGTAAGTTCGCTTTACCGCTATTGAGAATTCTGTAGAGCCATACTGAATTCGTATTACGAAGAGATAGAGAAGAGGCTC
>NW_003298988.1:0-45971 GCF_000151645.1 Tuber melanosporum
GGCCCATAGTCATGTGACCCAAAGTGGTCACATGTGCAAAACCAAATCATAACAAACTAGTCATGTGACCAAAAGGGTCACATGCTCAAAACACATGATGCCCTAGCGAGGTCATGTGCAAAAACTCATAAACCAATCATAACACAATAAACAAATCATATAACTTGACTGAGTCATATGCGTGAAACCGATAACCTCATAACAAGGTCATGTGCGAAACATAAATCATATGCACAAGGCATACCCGCAAGGCACACTCGCAAGGCATATTCATCAGGCACACATCCTATGACTCATATTTGAGCCATGTACGAAAGCATCACAATTCCGACACATAACAAATCATACTACTCGAATGAGTCATATGTGTGAAACAATAACATACCTGTGACAAATAACCATGTGTCACATGAAAACCTTTTCCTTGCCAAGCCACTTTCATGACATTAGCTCCTCTCTCCCTAAGCCTGAGTCCCATCAGACTCTTTCCCCAAGCTTCAATAGTTCCCGTCCTGCCGAACATATGTACCACCGAAGCCTATTGAGCTTGTCATCCACTTCCCTCCATCTTACCCTAACGGTTTCCACGGTGAGGTTCGGTATCTCGATCGTGTACCTCTGAATATCATTCACCTGTTGTAATACCACAATCATTTTACCGTCTGCCAAAATTGTGTCTTTGGCCTAACCAAGTTCTTCCCAAAGTCCTCGGATTTGCCTGTTTAGGCTCCTAGCATCTGGCTCCATTTCTGTCCATAAGTTTTGGGCTCCCTCCTCTATGGGCTTCATCCTTGAGGTCCTAGCTCTCTGCCATACCGGGGCATCTTTTCCTTCCAACTCTTTCTTTGTCCCATCCTTCTACCAATAGTATCCTGCAGAGATTTTCTTCATCCCGTCTATCTTGCACTTGTTGTTGAAGCACTGTTTCCAGTGCTTTAGAGTATAGTCCGGGGGTGGACCGAACCTTTTGTATTCTCTCGAGAACTATCTCGAGCCTTCCTTGTCCCTGTAGTGTGTGGAACATCCATCGTCGTAGTATACTGTCCATGACATGGCGTTATGAGATACCTGTTTTTCTCTTTTCCTGAGTTCTTCGTCGGTCGGCCCCATGAATGAGTATTCAGGGCTGGTCGGTGTGGTTTGGCGGTAGCTATCACAATTTTCCAATGCCGGTAAGTCAGTGATGAAATCCATAGCAATTGTTTCACATGGTCGTTCGTGAACTTAGTTCGATTTCAGTAATCCATATCGTGTGTATTTAGCCATTTTCGTCCTTTGACATATGTCGCAGTTTCTGACATATGTTTTAACATCTTGGTGTAGTCCTGGCCAATAGAATGACCTCGTGATGAATTCCGTAGTTTTAGCCGTTCCTCCATGTCCTGCCATTCAGATATGGTTGTGTTGTCGTATGATGTCAGTCCTTATCTCTTCTTTTTCCTAAATCCATTGTTTTCCATCGTACTACATGTTTCCATCCTCCCATTGGCATAAACCCAGAGCAATTCCTTTCATCTCCTTTTTTCCTTCCTGTAATGCTTCTCTTATTACCTGAATTGTTTTGTCTCATTCGTTTGCCTTCATAATTTTGTTTTCCTCCGTTGATGTGAATTGGATAACCTCCATTGCCTCGAAGCAGGTTTTTGGTAATTGTGTTCATATTTTTTGTTTGATTCTTTTGTCTTCTTTTGTTTGTAGTATGTCGCTTGCAATCCTTGTGAGAGCATCTGGCTATCTGCTCTCTTTACCTGGTCGGTATTGGATTTTGAAGTTGTATTTGCTGAGGTGTTCTATCCATCTTATCTGGTGGTCATTCTGTTCTTTCATAGTCATGAACGGGACCAGATTCTTATGGTCAGTTAGAACTCAGACTGGTTGGTCATTGTTCAGAACGTATCTTCTCCATTCCTTTAATGTTTGAACTATCGCTAATAGTTCTTTAATCACAACGTCGTAGTTGCACTCTGCAGGGGTCATTGTCTTAGATCGGTAAGACACTGGCCTCCATTTTCTGTCTTTACATTATTGCGATAGTATGCCTGAGTGTACATATATTAAGGCGTCCGTTTCGATCATTGGCCTTCAGTTTGAGTCGAAATGAACCAATATTGGTGCCAATGTTAGATTTGTTCATATTGCATCGTATGCTTTCTGTTCTGTTTCTCCCCATTCCCATTTTTTGTCTTTTTTTATTAGGTTATAGACTGGTTTTGCAAGCCTTCTAAATCTCTCTATAAACCTTCGATAAAAGTTGCAGAATCATATAAAACATTGAACATCTCTTTTGTTGTTTAGTTTGGCCCAATCCCATATTGCTGCCGTTTTGACTGGGTCGACCTTGACCCACTCTCGATTGATGATAAATCCAAGGTATTCCGTTTCTTCTTTATGGAATTCGTATTTTATTTGTTTGATCTGCATTCCTGATCCTTGTATTGCGGCCCTGATATTGCTGATATCCTTCTGGTATTGTTGCATGTTTTCCGAGTAGATGACTACGTTAGCCAAGTATACGATACAACATATGTGGAGGTACTTATTAAGTACCTTGCGGATCCATCTTTGGAATGAAGCCGTTGCGTTGGTTAGCCCAAAAGGCATAACCAAGTATTCGAATATTCTGTATCTTGAGGCGAATGTAGTCTTTTATTCGTCTCCTGCTTCGATGCATATATTGTGGTATGCGTTCTTGATGTCAAGTTTGGTGAAGTATTTTGCTGCCCGTTGTCTATCCAGTGCCTCTTCAATTAAAGGTGGTGGATATTGATCTTTCTTGGTAACTGAATTTAGGGCTCGGTAGTCCATACAAAGTCTCATTTTTCCATCTTTCTTTTTGACGAATAGTATTAGGGATCCTCCTGACACAAAGGAGTCCCTAATCTATCCTTACTTTACATTTTGCTCAATGTACTTCCTAAGTTCTTCGAGCTCCGTTTCTCCTAGTGGGTACAACTTCTTGTAGGGAATGTCTTTTGTTTTCCCCGTTTCCTCATCTTTGTCCAGCTAAATTTCGTGATCAATTCCTGGTCTTCGAGGTGTTAGCTCAGTAGCTTCCTCTTCTTGGAATTGGTTCATGAATTGATGATATTCCTTGAGAATCAATTCTTTCCATCCCTTTTTGCTTTGGTATTTCTTGTCTTCGATTGCTAGTTCCGTGCTGATGTTGATTTTCACTAGAACCGCTTTTTCGTATTCGTATGTCTATTTCAGAATTCCTGTTGTATCTCCTCTTCGATAGTACCATCCAAACACTTGTGCTATGATCTCATTTATCTCGATTCTTTTTGTTGTATTGGGCTGGTTTTGATCTGTGCTTCCAAATCCCTTGTCTCCACTTGTGGTTTCTTCCAGTTGATCTACTTTGTGCAGATCTTCTTTGTTGATTTTTTCAATGATCCACTTTGCGATTTGATCGCCTTTTTAGACTTCATAGTCCTCTTGAGCCAGGTTGGCCAGCACCACTTTGATTTCACCTGTATAGTCGATGTTGATCTCCCCTGCCATGGTCATGAGTCAATGTTTGACTGCTAGACCACTGCGGGGTGCTATTTGTCAATAGATGCCTTCTGGTAGTCCGATGGCTATTCCTGTCGGTATCATTGCCTGCCTGTTGGCAGGTATCTTGGTTCCTTTATTGGCATGCAGGTCGTGTCCTGCTACCTTTTTGGAACCCTTGGTAGGCATCTTTGCCTCTTGGTCCAGTTTTTATATCCAGACTCTCTTCTCTTACCACATCTCGGCGAACCTTGCATGCAAAGTTTCTTCTTCCACTTCTCGTACTGGTATCGTGTAGACCACAGGCGAACTGTTAAGACATCATGTCATGCACAGTTCACTTGTAAAGGTCATCTTGTTCTCATTCCACTCGATTGTTGGATTATGTTTTCACAACCATGGCATCCTGAGGACTATCTCATGGTTCTTGAGATCTGCTACCAGAAAGGTTGCCATTTCCCTATGGCAGTCAATGTCCATAGGTACTATTGCCGTATTGGTTATAGGACCCATTGCGCTTGGCTTTCCCTCCACTAGGTAGACCTGTCTCTCTTTCTTCGCTTCCTTAGTGTGGAGGCTGTATTTGTAGCAGATTTCCTTGTTGATGAAATCTTCAGTAGCCCTGGAGTCAAGCATTGCATATATTGTTGTTTCTTCATCTTTTCGATTGGATATCTTCGTCTTGATTATCACATGATCTCCGTCTTCTTCTCCTCTTTGCGTGTGTAGTGCCGTGTAGTAGTTCACTACTCTGATGAGTTTTCCAGCTCCACATCTTGGGTCTCCCAGACCACTGCTTACTGGGGACTCTCATCGTTTTCCGCCAGTATATCTTCTGTGATTATTTTGTAAATGTTGCTCCTCTTTTGAGTTTGGAAGCGATTATTTCCAGCAGATCTGGTGCCTTGGTATCCACTGTCTAGTTGGCTTCTGCATTCTCCTATCCAATGTCCTGCTTTTCCACACCTCAAGTAGAGTTTCCTGTTCATTCTTCTGGCGTATTCTTCCTTAGAAATGTTCAGAGCAGGTCCTGCCCTTGATTTGTTCAACTCCATTGGCTCACCTGGTGGTAATGCTCGACTTTCACCTCCAGCTGCTTGCGGTTTGATAGTTCCATCCACTTTCCTGAATGATTGGGCAACTCTGTGTGCTATAGTATTTTCTGAGTTGTTTTGAACCATATTTAGCTTACTTTCCTTACCCATAGCCCATCTTGCAAATTGTTCTGCTGTGGTGTAACGCGAGTCAGAGATTCACCACGCTTCTTGGAGTCTCTCACTACAGTTTCTGAGGAGGATGATGTAGAGGGTAACATCATCAAACTTGGCCTCGTATTCCAATAGTCGGCATTCGTTCCAGTATGCCAAAAAGGTTTGTTTTCCTTGTTGGAGTTTTTCCAGCTTTCACCTTGCTGTCTCTTTAGCATTGGAATCCATGAATTGTTCAAAGAGTGTTGCCTTGAACTCTTCATACGTGACCCATTCCCTTTGCTACCTTCTATCTTGGAAGGGCATGATCCATTGCCCCGTGAGTCCTCTTAGTAGAGATTCCACATATGGAATCTTGATCTCATCGTGGTGTTCTCCATATCCCTTAACGGCAAAATACCCTTAGCATTGTGCCAGGAATATTCGTAGCTTATCTTCAGGTCCTTCGTATGTGTCTTGTTATTTTGCATTTGGTCGTTGGATGTTTCCTTGTCCTGTCTTTCATGTTGTTGCTAGAAAATGTCTGAAACTGATTCTCAGTCATTCCAAGTATGCTAGTGCCTGGTGCGGGATGGGCCGGTAGCCCAGGTACTGTTGATCCTGACATTCTCTCGGGTTGTGGAGTTTCTGCAGAAGAGCTATCGACTGGTGATTTTTTCTCTGGGGTTACTAGGCTTGCTGCCCTCGAGGACTCTGCTAAAACATGATCTAGAGCGTCGCTAAATCCCCCTAGGTTAAGGTTTTGATCATTGATATTGATATCTCCTTCCCTGTCTGGGTTGGAGGATGCCGTCTTGTATCGTTTGGTGTCACACTAGGTGACACTTTGTAATGTAATGATCCCTCCCTGGATAGTTAGTTCTTGGTGACAGGGAACGATACTTCTCTTGTTCGTCTGTTTCTTTCCTTGGTCTTACCATAGTACTAGGCCTCTGCCTACAATACCGATAGTACAAGACCACTGTCTTCTATCAGAAACGTCTATCACAATCTTTCTCTAACTCTTCTTCGTGAAGAACTTTCCTCGGCGTAATAATACCATTGCAATAAAGATAAACATCGTAAAGGTATTTTATATTCGTTAAAGTAATAAGTAGGAAATGTACTTAGAACAAAGCGTAAAGAACCTCTCTCCTCCTCTGCCGCATCAGCCTCCTTATCTAGTATTCTTCCTACCCATAGTCATGTGACCCAAAGTGGTCACATGTGCAAAACCAAATCACAACAAACTAGTCAGGTAACCAAAATGGTCACATGCTCAAAACACATGACCCCCTAGCGAGGTCATATGCAAAAACTCATAAACCAATCGTCATACAATAAATAACTCATATGACTCGACTGAGTCATAAGCGTAAAACCTATGATCTCATAACGAGGTCATGTGCGAAACATAAATTATAAGCACAAGGCATACCCGCAAGGCACACTCACAAGGCATACTTATCAGGCACATGTCCCATGACTCATATTTGATCCATGTGCGAAAGCATCACAAATTCCACACATCACAAATCATATGACTCAAATGAGTCATATGTGTGAAATAATAACATACCTGTGACTCATAACCATGTGTCACGTGAAAACCTTTTCCTCGCCAAGCCACTTTCGTGACAATCATTGTGTTCTCTTCTGGCTCTTTTCTCCGCTATATATCTATTGGTTTCAATCACTAGAAGTTTAATGGCCTCCTCATTCTAGAAGAACTCAAAGCTTTAAGCTATCATAATATTAGGACCTGCTCATAACAATCGCAGCTTACCCTTGTGATCTATTCCTAAGCCAAGAGAGGTATAGGGAATATAGACAATTAGTTCATTTTCACCAGATTGATCGAGGTTTCTGGCTACTCACCACTTGTTTATTAGTTTTTTCAGTATACTCGACCTCTTTAGCAATCAGGAATTGGCTCAAATAGATATTAAAGATACTCATAAATGTTTTAAATTCAACATTGCATATGTATCTCAAGACCTGGCAGGAGAGATGAGTTTGTTGTACAACTATACCATTGTACCCTTTCTGGAAATGTATTATTCCTACTGGGCAATAGTGTACCTGTTACAATTTTTGACTATTTCAGACCGTATAAAAGATAGCAAAAGTGTTCAAGCACTTGTTTTTTTTTTGTTTTTTTTTGGTAAATCCTAGAATCTATTTGCTTAAAGGAGCAAACCTCTACTATAAGAGCACAGTACGGCCAAAGCATAGATTTTAAATACAAGAACACCTCTACGATAACCACCTTATAACTTCAATTTAATACTAAGATATGCAGGTCAAAAAACCTCCTCCAGATGGTAAGTGGAAAACAAGCCAACTCAAGTTCCTTCGGTATGCGACCAACTGCAAGTCTACTCCCATAATGAACTCCTTTTACACAAAACAAAAAAAGCACAAAACAAGACCGGCAGGATCTAGCAAAATACCTACCATATTCGCTTAAGAAAGGAAACACAAAAGAAACCCGATAAAGGAAACCACCCTGATTAAACAAATTCCCTAGTTTTCAACTAGCTCAGCCTTGACAAGTGACTAGGAATATAGAGGAAAACTATAATGCATTTATTTCACGTGATGAAGGTAACTGACCTGAACATGTCAGCCTCCATTAGAGTGATCACTTATGGCTAATCAGATGGGAGCATGACTGGAGACTGTGCAATACCAACCACACATTGAGGAGTATTCTAGACATTGGTAGAACATGAACCCGACTTGTTAAAAAAGCCGAGTGAGGCAGGAGGGGATTCATAAGCTGATACAGCCTAGCTGAAGGGGCCACCATAGAGGAAGGAGGAGGACGGTAAACCATAGTTTGGCAGAGAAACAGAGTCCAATATCAGAGAGGGTGAAAATCTCATTTAGCCTCATGATGAGGTTTGGTTTCTAGGCCTATGAAGCTTTAAAGGTTTAGCGCAAGAAAGGAAATTATGTGGTTGTAGGTTGAGGTATTGGCACCCACAACCTCCTTCCAAAACAGGAAGGTGAAAAGCATAGTCAGGAAGATAGCAGAAGAGAAGCTTGATGTTTAAGTACCAGTACTGTATGAGTACTTATACTAGTACTAGTACAAGTACAGTCATGTCTGAAAAGTCTAGATACCCCTTACAGCCATAGTACTACTACTACAAATTATGATATTGACCACAACAAAAAAAAGATATGAGTACAATTTTAAAATAAATAATAGTAGAAATAGAGAAAAACAGTTTTCCAATACTACTATTTTGTATGGCTTCCATCTGCATCTAATACAGCCTGAAGTCTCTCAGGCATTCTCTGAATCTATTCATCAAATGTTCTCTGGGGAATGAAGTCCTACTCTTTCTTTGCTGCCTGAACTAATTCAGTAGCAGTATGGGGCCTTCTCTCAACCTTGGAGAATTGCTTTCTGAGTGCTCTTTTGAGAATTGCCCAGACATTCTCAATAGAATTAAGATCTAGTGAGTTGAGAGCCCAAGCCAATCTTTGATATCTACAGTCCTCTTACATTTTTTTATTTTCTGATCCATTATGCCATGATGCATTATCAACAGTCATATAGATGGTTTGAGGAGCTCTGTCTATGGCTTTTATGAAGGGGATGAGATAGGGTTGGTGAATCTCAGTTGCATATTGGTGGAAATTGAGACCAAATCTCTCTCTTTTACTAGTTCTTTCCTTCTCAGTCCTCTTCCTCACAAGAATGAGCTCAGTCCTCCCTTCATATATCATTGCAGCATATCCACCTATGTTGGTGTGTCCTGACTTAAAGCTAGGCTTTAAGTTCTTTTCTTCTAACTCTTCACCTGGTCTAAGTCTGACCTTTCTTCCTACTGGATTTGGATCATATTCAATTGTAGCTTTATCTACAAAAACCACTCATTTTCAAGCTCTTGTCCAGTTCCTCCTTACTCTATCAAACTCCTTTCTCTTCTCCTTCTGTCCCTTTCTCCAAAAAGTCTTTTTCCTAGTTATCTTGAACTTAAATCCAGCTTCTTCAAATATCTTGCTAACAGTATCTTTACTAAGTGCAATATTGCCTTTTTGAGAAATGTCTCTTAGGGCTAAATAAGGCTCAGCATCAATAATATCAAGAATTACTTCTCTTTTGGCATCAGTAATCTTGGTTGGTCTCCAAGATCTGGGCGCATCATGGGTGTTTTCATCTCTGGATATTGCATTTTTGACTACTGTTGAAACAGTTGACTTGGAGAGGTTTATAAACTTTGAAATTTTACCATACCCCATATCCATATATTTATAGAGGGCATAGATTTCCCTTTTCTGGTCTTCTCTGGTCTTCTCTGAGGGTTTGGGAGTGTGGTGGTGCCATGGTAGGAGGTGATGTTGAGGTGATCGTTGGTTACGGTGTTGCCAAGCAGGGGTACGTCGACCTTTCCGACACGACTGTACTGTATGATACTTGTCTTACCAAGTTGCCCCAGTACTGGTAGGTGTGGATAGCCGCACTATCAGACCAGTGACTTGACAACCGTAATCCCAGTCGGTGGAGCAAAAAAAGAAAACAGGGAAAGATGGAGGGAGGGATCCGCTTGCCGTCCTCTGTTTATGACCTCCCGAGAATTGCTAACATTCTTGCTAGGGCAGGTTCTCGCACCATCATATTCCCAACTAACATGATGAGAAGTGTGAACCCAATAAATTCCGTCTTTCCCCCAGTGCTCCTCCTGAATATCTCATGCCGTATAGCGATACCTTTAGTTAGCTGGATTGTTTGAAGAATGAAAATTGGGTTTCTCCTGCACCCTTCTCCAAGAAAAAGCAAAGATCAAAGGATTTCCGACTTGCACCCTGCTCCCTTCACAAAAGGCAGGGCGCAAAAACGTCACAAGATCTTCCCAGCTTGACAGATTAGAACCGACACCCGAGTGAAGAAAAAAGTG
The DNA here is from genome assembly GCF_000151645.1 of Tuber melanosporum. Taxonomy (NCBI): domain Eukaryota; kingdom Fungi; phylum Ascomycota; class Pezizomycetes; order Pezizales; family Tuberaceae; genus Tuber; species Tuber melanosporum. The sequence continues at coordinate 9,596 of NW_003298988.1, forward strand.
AGACAACGGGATTCCCCACGAAAACAACTGGAATGTTCGGAATAATCAGCAACCCCCCAAAAATAATTTAAATTCAAGACATTGCATACTAGATAGCTTCAATCACATCTAGGAATTACCTTCCTGTATATACTTTAGAAAGTATCTATGTTAAAATGGATCTCTATCAATAACTGCTGTAATTGAAATCAACTCTCAATACCATGCCTGCCAGGTATTTTTTTGGTGCGGCAAAACAAGAAAAATTTTGAGTCCCATCCCTACTCACAATAGCTGGTAGAGGAGAAATTATATCTATATTCCCAAGGGGTGGTGGAGGAGGGTTACTAGGGGAGAAGCAACACAACAAGTCTATGGAATTCTTTTCACAACGATGCCGGAATCTAGGTTGATACCGTATTACTTGTAATGTGCGAAAACTCCCCATTTTGGTGTGAAACCGGTCTTGTCCCCCAACTTTCTTCACTCGAGTGCCCGACCTCACAGGGAGGCTTAAAAAATTACTTTGAAGATGGAATCATCTAGGGTCAAGCGACCGCGAAAAGCAGAGATGGTACCGTGTTCATAGGTCGTGTATATTCGTGGCCTTGCAAGGACATGACAGCTACAGTATCGTACGACGGATGTGAACATTCTAAAAACCCAACACGTACTAATCCTCTGGTATGACCTTGATGGAGATTCTTACAAGAGCTACCGTACTCAAGTGCGGTGAGGAGAAATTTTCCTCTCCACAGCTGCTCATGCTTCCGGTATGATAGGAACGCATTTCACCGATTCAAAAAGTCCTTCCCCTCCTCGTACCGTACTTTCTTAGATTGAGTATGTGAGCTGCGAACATGGCAGCGGGACGGCGTAAGTAACCCACTTGGATCACACCAGCTTCCAGAATTTTGATACCACATCCATTGGATCCCCAATGAGGCTCCTGGCCATTCCGGCGGGACAAAGCAGAGGGCAGCCTATGAATCTCGACAAGCGGTGCCAAAATCTTCATCGGAGCATGGGCAGCAGCGTCCCTCCGGTAGGCGCACCTATCAAGATCGGAAGAGACTCCCTGATAGAATGAAGCTCAGAGCTGAGCCAAGTGACAGTTCAATATTTGGCATTATTTGTACGTGCATAAACAATCTGTTGGATTCATCCGAAAGTTATCGGTAGATGCTCTCGTAACATAATAGAGGGGGTCGTGAGGAGAAAAATAATGAAAAGGGTTTCCCAACAAGACAAGTTAGAGGCGGTACGAGTTAACCGGTTGTGAATTGTAGAGGTTTTTAATTTCGCTTTAAAGGACAGATGTTCATCTTTCTCCCCTTTCTTTTCTTTTCTCCCCTTTTCTCCCCTTTTCTCCCTCTCCCGTCAACAGAAAATGTGTATTTCCGAGTGATAACAAGATAGCCACTGCCGGAGTTTACCAAGACAATGTTGATGTTGCTCGTACAGTATGATTCGATTGATGACAATGGCCCCTGTAATCAGGGTCATTAGACAGCTGAGGGAGATAACCCTAACCCGCGAATCACACCAGTGGCATCCTGCTCGCAATTACCGAATCCCCCGATACGGGAAAGAGGATTTGGAAGCGCTTGAAGTTACAAGCACGCCACCCGCGATCAGAAGTGTTCTTATGATAGTGTTGGTGGTGAAGGAAGTACCGGGAAAATGGAGAGATGATGGAGAGAGGTAGATGGGGGGATGGAAGAGAAACAGACCACGATATGAAGTAGGACACGGCAAGTTTCTTAAATGGCCGGGCATCGTAATAAGATGCTGGGGGTGTTGTCCTTGTGTGTACGAGAGTACTAGTACTCGAGTAGTGTGCTGCTGTCTCTTCTGCGGGCGATCTGTTCCCGTACGATAGGAGGGCGGCGCTGTTCCTGAATGAGACTTTTTTTATTTTTATTTTGGATGGGGAGACATGAAATAATATTGGTGGTGATGGCAGTTGAAGTCTTGGAGGCTAACAGGCTTACAGAGGCTCGAATGTGAGTACCGGTACTGTACTATGATAGTACGAGTACTGTGCCTCCAGTAACTGGTTGGGCTTCAACAACCGCAGAAATTCAATAAAGGGTATGGCCGCTTAGACCCCCCGAACCAGCGCTTTCCGCTCTCGCCATTCGCCCTGCCTCCATCACAGCTGCTCCATACCCTTCCTTCTCTTCTTTTCTTCCTCTTGTTCTCACACACCCACAGTCTCTCCCGCTCGCGTGTTCTCTCCCACCTTCACACATCCCGTCCCCTAAGACACTTCCTACAATACCAGTACGAGTACTCTTTCCCACCTCGTGCCCTGCACTCTGGGATTCACGGACTACAAGTACTTAGCTGGTCACTTCCCCCCCTTCTCCAATTTCTATCCCGACCCTGTCCCCTATTTTCTCTTCCGACTTTTCTCTTTGGCCCTATAACTCTCCTATACACTTCCCCTCCCCTCCCCATCCTTCTCCTAGCTTCATATTCTCTTAAACAACTCGGTTCGTTTCATAAATCTCCTAGAATCTTAGACTTTTAGTTTACGAATTCACGATCTACACCACGTAATGTCTACTCGTCCCCAAAACGTCGGCATCAAAGCCATTGAAATCTACTTCCCTACCCAGGTTCGCTTCTCCCACCATCCACAGTGGTTTGCGCCATCCTGTTCCTGAGCTGTGATGGCAGCACACCCATCCCATGGGCAATTTCTCTAATTTCAGGAATGAATGTTAGTGCGTTGATCAAGCCGAGTTGGAGAAATTCGATGGTGTCTCCACTGGAAAATACACAATCGGTCTTGGACAGACCAAGATGTCCTTCTGTGACGATAGAGAAGGTAATTCATGGTTTTTTCCCGCAGGAATGAAGGGAGCGCCCAGAAACTTACCTAGCATTTTAGATATCTACTCTCTCTCATTGACTGTTGTCAAGTCACTCCTCGAGAAATACAGCATTGACCCCATGTCGATCGGTCGGCTGGAAGTCGGCACCGAAACTTTGCTCGATAAGTCAAAGTCCGTAAAGTCTGTTCTCATGCAGATTTTATCCCCCAATACCAACATTGAGGGTGTTGACACGGTCAACGCCTGTTACGGCGGCACCAACGCTTTGTTTAATGCTATCAACTGGGTTGAGTCCTCAGCTTGGGATGGTCGTAATGCTATTGTTGTTGCCGGTGATATTGCCCTCTACAGCAAGGGAAATGCCAGGCCTACTGGTGGAGCTGGCTGTATTGCCATGCTTGTTGGTCCCGACGCACCACTTGTCCTGGAGCCCGGAAAGAGGGGGAGTTACATGTCCCATGCCTATGACTTCTACAAGCCAGATTTCACGAGCGAGTATCCCGTTGTAGATGGTTACTACTCCATTCGCTGTTACACTGAGGCTGTCGATGGTTGCTACAAGGCGTACAACAGCCGGGAAGCTACCCTTAGTGCTCTCGCACGCATGAATGAGGGTGCCAACGGCAGTGGTGTAGCCAACGGAAATGGTGTTGCTAACGGAAATGGCCATGCCGCACCCAACGGTGGGATCGACCGTTTTGATTACATGCTTTTCCATGCCCCCACATGCAAGCTCGTATCCAAGTCATATGCTCGCCTTTTGTATAACGATTTCCTCGCTTCCCCCGAAGCTCCCCAGTTTGACAGCGTTCCCCAAGACCTCCGTGAACTCGATTACGAGCGGTCGCTCTCAGACCGAAACATCGAGAAGACCTTTATGGGTCTTTCCAAGAAGAAGTTTGAGGAGCGTGTGAAGCCTAGTTTGCTTGCACCCACACAGTGTGGGAACATGTATACCGCTAGTGTTTACTCTGGCCTTGTATCCCTACTTTCCAATATTGACTCAGACATCCTTCAAGGCAAGCGGGTTGCCTTGTTCTCCTACGGGAGTGGGTTGGCGAGTAGCTTGTTCTCCTTGATAGTTAAGGGCAGCACCAAAGAGTTGGCCGACAAGCTTAACCTCAAAGAGAGGCTTGAAGCGAGAAGGGTTGTTGAGCCCCAGGTTTACGACTATGTAAGTCTACTGCTACCCCTCTGCATTGAAGTTCACATTCTAACATCTACCTCCCCAGATGTGCGAGCTCCGCCACCAGGCTCATGGAAAGAAAAACTTTATTCCCCAGGGGAGCGCTGAGACCATCAGCAAAGGCGCTTACTACTGCCTCAAGGTGGATGAGCTTTTCCGAAGGCAATACCAGAGAAAGGAGTAAAAAAATACATTTTATTTATTCATTGGAAGATATCATGCGCTTTTAGACGGGTTTCATGCCCAGACACAGTATGTACGAAAGATAAACTATGTACCTAATGAACGTCGGGTACTAAATTCCATTAATGGCTATGGAATAAGTCCATCTGTCTGGTCCCTCCGTGTTGTTCCAGAAGTGATTTCACAAACCATTCCCTTCTCGTCCGCACTGGGTGTGGTAATGGTTCCCAACAAGCCAGGTTGAAGCGCATATCAGTTTGGTTCGGCTCTGGAAATTTGGCTGCTTACTTTGGAGGTAACATTGCGGCACTCGGCCTCCCAGATCCCATGTGCCTCGCGGACCACTCTTTTACTCTGTGTTTACACCAATGGTCCTCGGGGAGAAGCCAATGATCACCGCATCGGTAAATGAAACTAAATGAGTGTCCAAATCTGATTAATCGGGTTGCTGGAGGGGGTTGTACTCGAGTATGGTATGAAAGGTAAGAATTCCTTAAATAAATTTACCGGTATTGCAATACCGCCGACCATCAAATTTTGATGGTTACTGACACGATGCAAGGAACGGGCGGCCCTGGGCCGGGGAACGGGAGGGAGGTGTGTTTTGCGGTCAGATTGATGAATGGGTGGGATTTATTGTGTTGTAGCATTGAATAAATAAATTTATCCTTGTATCGCCGGCCCGGCCTCAACATCGCGTTGTAACAAGACCGGTACAGCATGGCCAGTGTGTGTGTGGTGTGGTGGGATGCATGCGGCGCAATACCGCGTGGGGGGTTGCTGCCATCCTTGGCTGAACTCGAGAGTTGTTTTTACGATAAGTTCGAGCATGGTGGCGCTTCCTTGTTAGTGGACCGATATCGGGTACCGGTACCTTCGTACTGTACTTGCAGTACCGGTATGCATACCTGTAGTCATCGTTCCGAGAACCCTTCGTTTTGGAGATGTGATATGGCATTTGTTTTTCTGTTTTTTCTTTTTTCCCTTCTGTCTGTTGGAATAGGATGTGATTGGAAGGGATCCTGCGGATGGTGTTGGAACCCAAGGACGAGTGATGGTTAGTGATTCATCACAACTTCCGGCGATTCTCGACCTACTTCAGCTTCCGAAGTAGGTGTGGGGTGTGTGGGAGTGCCGGACGAATAGTGCTCGGGTTAGGTTGTGGGTGTGGTACTAGTGCTTGGGAGGCGGTCCGGATGGCTTATTGGAGCGTGGTATGGGAATTGTTTTGTCGTGGGGGTAAGGGATCATACAACGTTGGTGGTAAAAGAAACAGATTTCCACGTATATTGAAAATCCATTGCGAGCTTTTACAAATCATACACTCATTGCTATTACGACTCCACAAGACAAACAATAAGCCCACCGGAATACTTTCAACCACTCCTAAATCCTTAGCAGATCCTGGCTCTCATAAGTATAAACCATCAAGAACAATAGGAATACTGATGTCAACAATTATCAACTGGTCTTATGAATTACATAAATGACAAGGTGTTCTCCGAGTGCCCAGAGTCCTACTATAAACAATATATCTATCATAACTTCCAGGAAGGATTCTCTAAAGTAGATGGAAGGTTAGAATGCAGATATAGGAAAGGATGAAACAAGGGTTAACAATTGTTATAAGTGGTCCAGACATCAAAGGACTACTTTCAAGAATATATCAACATGGAAAGAGTGATAACTATTCTATCAAGCAGATATTAATTTATATCTGAATCAAATCTGATATTTACTAGTCCAATATCTAGGGCTGTAAATACAAGTACCTTGTAATTAAACAATATATAATTGCAGATTGTGTTGCAGATATTAAGCTAATCTCAATCATAATATAATTAGGTATTAAATAAGATTTGAACTCAAATATATAATAAACAAAGTTAATCAAGTATTGGTTCTTAATATAGTCTTAGAATTGCTGAAAGTACAATATCTTACCAGCTAAAATAGAAGAATAAATCTGCTGTAAGTTCTTTGTAAAAGATTTTATTATTATTAAAAAATATAAGGAAGATTGCTTAAAATATAATAGTTAAATAGGAAGTTGAAGTCAAATATATAATGTACTAAAACAGATTCTCCAGAAAATACATATAAAGAAAAGTGACAAAATGTTAACTATAAAGTTGAACAAATAAAATTATTGAACTTATTATCAGTAAATATGAAGCTTTACTTAATGGTATTTTCTTAAAATATAGTCTATTATGAGAGTAGAGGACAACTCTTATATATTTAAATAATATTACATACTTTAAATTACTCCCGATTACTAGTCAAAAGTTTATGAGTATTCAACTCTTACAGGAAGTTAGATTTCTACTTTGTTCAGTCTAAAGATTCTCTCTATTAAATTATACTACTGTGTAGTAATCTAACCTCATTGAGACAGAAGTGCTTTAGCAATTACATCTGAAATACAGCTATAAGTAAAAAGAAATATTTCTATTTTAGGTATATTAGGAATCAACTCTTATACCTATCAGGTATCCTCTGTCTTCACTACACTTTGGGTGATTGAAATTTATTTCCTATTTAAGATCTCAACAGTAAAGATTTTTCTTACCACTTCTTTTATCTGGCCCCTTTCTTTAAAGGGAATAGGACAATCACTTTCTATCTTCCTATCATATTGGGATACTGCTCTTGTATTTTCTCTTTTGGTCTATCCTCTTAAGGACTTTTTCTTGCCTCTTTCAACATCTTATGATGTTGGTTTTTGTTTCAACCTTGCTTTTGTTCTACTCTTACTTAGTATCAGCACAGTAAGGTTTTCACTTTTTTCTTACAATAAAAGGCAGGAAACATGGTAAGCAGTACCAGCTTGAGATAGATTCCCTCTGCATCTCCCAAAAGAAACAGGGAATTGTTCTGGTCTCCTCAATAGGCTATAGTCATTTTCACCACTCTCTTCCTCTTTTTTGCTATTAGGAATACCAGGATCTGATACATAGGAATCACTCTAAGTAGGGTAACCTTACTTGGAATCGGAATTCTTGGTCTCTAACACTCACGCCCATCCTCCTTATAGGCCCGCATATCATTATTGATATCAATCTCAGTTGCATCCTATGACTATAATACCATTGAATGGAAGGTGTCAGAATTACAATATATATTTTGCCACCGTCTATCTGACCTGATCCTGTTCACAGGATATATGAGAAGAGACCTTTGGCTAGGTGTAATGATCCCTCCTTGGATGGTTAGGTCTTGCTAATGGGGAACGATACTTTTCTTTTTCTTTTTCTCCTCTGCTTTATCTTACGATAGCGCTAGGCCTTTGCCTACATTACTGATATTACAAGACCTCTGTGTTCTATCGGGAACTCCTATCGTAAGCTTTCTCTAACTCTTTTTCGCAAAGAACTTTTTCTTGGTGTAACGATAATGTTGCAATAAAGATAAAGATTGTAAAGGTGTTTTATATTTGTTAAAATAATAAGTAGGAAAAGTACTTAGAAGTCAATCTAATTTTATTTAAACTCATACCGCCAACACTGGCATACGACGAGCCCCTGCCGGCGCAGGGATACCGCTAACAAGTATACCACTAATCCCAAGCTAACTAAGTCTACGGTCCCGCACCTGCCATCCCCGAGTCATGCCCGCACGAGAACTAATTACAAGACCATCAAACAACCCAGCGCCAGCCCAAGTCCAAGTCTGTAGCCCCTCTGGTATGAGGCCAACCAGTACCAAGCGTAGCCAAAGCCGAGCAAGAGACCGACCCAACCAGGTTCCTTGTCCAACAAAATATAAAATCACTACTGCCTGGTCTGAATACCGTCCCGCAAAAACCCCCCCACCACAGTAGAAAATCAACAAACAAACTCACATATCCTACAGGCGACATAATGGCAGAGAGGAGGTGACCAACATGTCCACCTCTCGCATCCGCATGCCAGGCCGTCGACCCTATGAACCCACTTTGCCAAGTGCCTCCGGAGAGCATAATGGTGAGGAAAACCTGTACCTGCTGCCCGTCCCTCAAAACAAACACATAAACAAAAGAAATACATAGAGGTGGTGACAGACCTAAATGGTCAGTGGGGCCTATATCCCACCCGTGGTGCCTTGCCCCCGCCAGCCATGCCCATTGCCAAACCAAAGAAACCAAGCAAACCCTACGAAACCCAACACGCAAGACCCGAACAAGTCCAACCAGGTAGTCGCAACCCACTATCCGCACAGGTGGCCATCAGCCAACCGGTCCATCGGGGAGTTTTGCTGCACTCAGCAGCTTCAACCAACAGCCCAAGGCAGAACAGAAACACTTAATTAGACATCGCCCAACCTGATGCATGCCCGACCGGTGCTTACAAGCGCCTCTCCCCTTCCAATCAGCCCCTCCCAAGCCCCACACACCAGGCGTCACAGAGCCCACCCAGCCCCCTCAGCTCCTCAGACAGATCAACCATCCGACAGCCCCAGGACAGCTATACCTAACCCCATCGGGCAGCCACTTGTCTTGGCCACCCATCAGAGACTCAGCCCTTGACTCCATATAGCTGAGGGGAGCCCACCAGCTAAAGCTGGGAGCCACAAAGGAGGCAGCACCAATACCTGAAGGCACCAGCACCAGCCACACCATCCAACCCAGCCGAACCAAAGTCAAACCTAGTCGGAAAAAGGTAGGCGGAGCCAGCCAAAGCCAGCCCCACAGGTCTGGCAACAAACACAGACCGAACGATGGGCAAGAGGCATCCCCAACTGATGCGACAAGAAGGAGAAGGTCGAATGAACAGAAGCAGACAAACAGAAGGTAGGCCCCACTTGCAATGGGTGAAGCCGCCAACCACAGACCACAACCAAACTAACTAAATACACAGACAATGCGAGTGCCCGGCAGCTAATCATCCCACACCACCCCAGGTAGCAATAGCAATCACGCAAGGGGGTAAAATCTTTCAGGGTCAAAGCCATCCCCACCGAGCCGAGGAGGAGACACCTGACTGAATTGCCATAAATGCTGCAAGGACAACACTTCAAGGGAACGGCGATAAACAACATCGTAGGATTCCGACTGTAGAAACGTAAAGTAACAAGGCAGGGAGGGGCTGGCGAGGCCCCATCCCTTGAGGAGTTATGCGGCCAGTACGTGTTGATACTTGGGAAGGTCATCAGTCTAACCCAAGGGCGTTTTGTATCGCGACAACTAAGGACTCCGTTAAAACCAAACAAAAGACATGAGCTGGTCCAAAGAACGACACCGGTGATACCCCAAATGCAATGTTCAATCCCCACCAACGAACGCGAAACCTGCGAGTAGATGATAGACAGGAAGCCGTAGACTTTTTACCGTAAGGGGCTCAGAAGTGACCGTGAAGAGTGCTCGAAGTGCCAGTATCGTGAGATAACCAACCCAACGAAATGAGATGCAAACAAGTTATCCGCCACGCAACACCTAACAGACCTCAACACTAAAGACCCCAGGAACTACTGAGCAGACTCAGATATCTCCCCCAGAATCCAAGGCATCAAGGTCCATCCTGATGATGAAAGAAACGCTCGGGGTGAAGCGACGGCAAGGACGAGGAAAAGTACTTAGAACAAAGCGTGAAGAACCTATTCTCCTTGGCCGCATTGACCTCCTTATATAGTGTTCTTCCCACCCGTAGTCATGTGACCTAAAGTGGTCACATGTGCGAAATCAAATCATAACAAACTAGTCATGTGACCAAGATTGCCACATGCTCAAAACATATAACCTCATAACGATGTCATGTGCAAAACTTATAAACCAATCATAACACAATAACCAAGTCATATGATTCGACTGAGTCATAAGCGTGAAATCCATGACCTCATAATGAGCTCATGTGCGAAACATAAATCATATGCGCCAGGCCTACCTGCAAGGCATACTCGTCAGGCATACTTGCCAGATGCACTCCCATAACTCATATTTGAGCAATGTGTAAAAGCATCACAAATCCCACACATAACAAATCATATGACTCGAATAAGTCATATGTATAAAACAATAACATACCAGTGACTCATAACCATGTGTCATGTGAAAACCTTTTCCTCGCCAAGCCATATTCGTGTCACTAGGTCTGGGAAGTAGCACAGAGTAAATCTGTCTACCACTTAGAGAGCCACTAGGCTTCAAAGATGTATGACATTGGTATAAGCCAGAGGTAACAGGACGTTTTCGCATGAAGAGATGGTGTCGAATGGTAAAGGATCTCAATGAGAGATGAATATATTCACATCCATTCTACAATAACCAGAAGAGGATAGAACTCCAAGGGATACTATTATAGAAGCTAATGGACTTTACGGAGTGTTACAACTAGGTTTCAGAATACGTTGTAGCTGAGAGGATAACCCCTAATTCAACAACAGTGATTGAAATCCTGTTATGCAGAGCAAGCAAGGGTTACCAACTGTGTGAATATTTATCAATCTAGTGGAATAGTTTTCTACAAATTAGTAAGAAGTCCTCCAGAAGATATCTATCTGTTAGGTAAGTAGTTATAAAGATTTGAAGTCAGGTCACTGAAAAAGATTACGATTAAGACTGTCTTCACAGTTACAACTCGCAGATGAAACTGATCATTTCGTCAATAACGCAGACAATTAGGGCCAACTCAGTTTGACTTGAGAACCAGGCCATAAGTCTAAAGATTCTAATGATTGGATAACTACTATCGGGAACAGTAGAGTTCTTAGTAAATTATACGGTAATTGTGGAAAAGGGTGTGGTGATTTTCTGGGTCCCCAGGTGTTTACACATTTTAAGAATACCCAATGTTGTGAGTTATAATCAGAGAGGTACATAGTTGTATAATCGATAGATGTAGTCTGTGAATACTTAGATGTGGAATATAAATATTAAAGTACCTGCCAAGTTATAGACATCATTAAGCAACAGAGAAGAGACCTTAAGAATATAACAGTGTTTTTATGATTCTATCTTACTTTGCCGAATTTAGTTTGCTCTTAGTAGTTATAAATAATATAAGTGAATTCGAGTCTTACTAGATAATCTCTATCTACAGAAACGAATTTTGGTTAGTTCAGACAACTGTGAAGTCCATTAGATTGTTTCCACCTAATATTATCCTACAGCCACTCAGCAGAAGTGTTCGTGATCTGAGACAATGTTTAATTGCGGTTGCGCCATATGATGGGGTAGTACCAGTGGGGTTGTCAAAGGGCATGCACGCGTGAGTTCAAGTTCACGATCAACAACTACTGACACCTCTCAACATTCAATGGTCAATTGACCTGCCATAAATTAAAATAGCTAATATTTTGTATAACCTCCCCTTGCTTCTAAAACTGCAGCCAATCTATCAGGCATTGATTTCCACAATTTCTCAAAAAACTCCTCAGGAATTGTCTCCTAAACTAATGGTAATACATGTGCAAGTCTTCTCCTAATAGCCTCTTGTCCTCCTAGAGTATCTGCAATCCTTGGATACTGCTGGTGCAATCGCTTTTTAAGCTAAACCTATACATGCTCAATAGGATTTAAATCAGGGGAAAAAGGGGGGTGGTCCACAACCTCAATACTGCTTCTCTCCAACCTATCCATAACACTATATGCCTTGTGAACAGGAGCATTATCTTGCTGAAAAAGAACATCTTCAAGTTGTATACCAAAGGAAATCATTTGATGAATAACAGGAAAAAGATATCTTCTCAAAAGTCTAACATACCTGGTTTTATTGATAGTTTGAGTAATAGGAACTAATGGACCTTTTCTTTTACCCTAAAAGCATCCCCAAACCATAAGCGAGATTCTCTTATCCTTCTTCATTCGGTGTATACAATCAGCCAACTACTTCTCCGCAGGTTCTCTGAATACCCATTGTTGCTTTAGATTCTTAGATTTCTCCACACTGCACTCATCACTCCAAATCACCCTTTTGAAATCCTCCGCTATCCAGTCACTATGAGTTGTAGCCTATCTCAATCTCTTAGCTACATGATCAGGCTTTAGCCTAGGTCTTGACTTGGCTATCGATTTTTTAATGTTTGCTTCTCTGAGTACCTGGTCCAATATGTAGGCAAATTTAGTAGGCAATCATATCCAGTCACTCTGGGTAGCACAAAGAGTTACCAGTATCAAGAGAAACACCAGGTGCATAGTGATCCCTGAAGGCACATCTGGTCATTTTCCAGTTCGACTTGGCTGCCTGTACAATTGTATGACACTGTTGACCACTCAAAATGGGGTTACGACTGGGAAGAGGGAGATTTTGAAGAGATTTTCGTTCATATGCCTGGACTAGAAAGCTCTTAACTGTTGTCCATGGGCATCTACTAATTTGAGCCACTAAGGCAATGTTCTGAAGGCAGTAGAAAAAGGCGATTATCATGCCCTTCTCTGCAAGGCTTGTTTCTCTCTAGGTGGTTTTAGGTAGGAGTCTTTTTTTGCGGCATACTTTTTATTTCCAGAACGCTTAACCATTGGTAAAAAAGGTAGAGGAAATTAATGAATTAATTAATTAGGTAAAGGAAGCTTGGGTGGGTGTAGATTTGTAAATGGTCAAAGGTCGCAATGGGGTGAACGGTCATGATCAACTTAACACTTCATTGAAAGGTGGCATTTTGGCGAGGCACCTTAGTCATCAGAAACCAGTTTGATGAACACTTCTGCCGAGTGACTGTACAAATAATAGTATTCTATTGACTAAGTGATACTAGCTCTTTCTGAATGAGGAACATTATAAGAGAGGTGAGAATATACCTGTGGGTATTGGAGACTGGAGGAGGTCAATCAGTAAAGACATAAACACATTTTTGATATTTACTTTAACATTTAGATCTACTCCTTCTCTCTCCTCTCTACAGTTATGATCATGTGTTATCCTACAACTACCACTCTACTCCCCTTCTAGCTAGCATCCTACTACTAGCTTGTATCCTACTGTCCTTCTTATCTCTTCCTTGGACTATGTGTCTTTTGTTCTAGTTCCTCATGATTGATTACTGAGTCCACTTTACACTGCCATATGCTTACCTCTTTACCTCAAAGGGAGTTTTCTCCATACCTATTAGTTCTTCTTACTTGTGTTACTAAGCTATATATTCTTAATTATGACCTTGGTGAGTGTCCAAGATTGGCTGTTGATAGATTTCTAGTGTTATATGAATTTAGTTACCTAAGTCGCACAGTTTTAAACTTAGAGTCATAATTTTTTAGAGTTGTTAGGAATACCAGAACCTGATACATAGGAACCATCCTAAGTAGGGTAACCCCACTCAGAATCGGAATCTCTGGTCTCCAACACCCCCCTCCAGCTCCCTTATGGGGCCCGCGCGTCATCATATATATTAATCTCAGTTGCGTCCTGTGACTATATTACTACAGAATTGAATTTGTTAGAATAACACCATATACGTCGTCGCCGTCTGTCTGGCCAGATCCTGTTCGCAGGATATATGGGAGGGGACCTTCTGCTAGGCCTGGGGAGTAGGACGGAGTAGTTCTGTCAACTACTCAGAAAGTTACTTGGCTCCAAAGACATGACACCGTTGGCATGGGCTGTAAGTAACGGGACGATTTCGCATAAAGAGATGGTATCAAATGGTAAAGGATCTCTACTAGAGACCAATACATTTACATCTGCCAGAAGAGTCTAGAACTCCAAAAGACACTACCAGAGAAGCCAACGAACTTCACGCAGTGTTGCAACTGGGTTTCGAAATATGTCGTAGCTATGGGGTGATTCTCAATACTACAATGGTTACTGAAACCTACTACCGAGAGAGCAACCAAGGGTTGCCGACCTAGGGATTAATTACCAATCTAGCGGAATAGCTTCCTGCAAGTTAATAGGAAGTCATCCAAAGAAAATCTATTGGTTGAGTATGGAGTTATAAAGGATCAGAGTCAGACGACCTACGATGGTTGTAATGACGACTCCCTTTGCAGATATAGCCAAGGATAAAACTGATCATTTTATCAATGGTGAAGACAATTGGAGCCAACTAAGTTCGACTTAAGAACTATGCCATAAGTCTAAAGACTCTGCTAATCGGAATATTACTATTCGGGACAGCACACTTCCTAAGAAGAAATATCGTAATTACCGAAGAGGGTGTGATAGTTTTCAGGGTCCACAGGTGTTCACACCTTGGAAGAAAACTCGACGTCACGAATTACAATTGAAGAAGTACATAGTTGTATGATAAATAGATATAGTCCATGAACACTCAGACATGGAATATAAATATCGAAGTACCTTCTAAGCTTTAGATATAATCAAGTAACGGAGAAGAGACCTTAACAATATAATATTGTTTTTACAATTCTACCCTACTTTACTATTCTACTTCGCTCCTAGTAGTTATAAATGAAACGAGCAAAGTCTGAGCCTTCCTACATAATCTCTGCCTACAGAAATGAATCTCAATTGGCCTAAACAACATTGAAGTCTATCAAGTTGTCCCCGCCTAACAAGAGTTTCCTGTATTTAGAATTTTCTTCTCATATATATTTGCTGACTATTGGTTAGGCGGAAGTCAACTCTAGTATATATTGAGAAGACTTAGGCCAGAATCTTTAGTATTGACAGAGATTGTTTAGGAAGGCTCAATAATTCTTTTCTCCTTTATGACTACTAAGAACTTACACAAGATCTAACCAGTACAGATAATTGAGTAAGGATTTTATTTTATATTTTGTTTTAAGTATCATTTGATACTTAGTTTGTTTTATGTTTTGTTTTAACTATAGTTTGATACCTGATTTGTTATAAGTATTGTTTGATACTTAGTTTGTTTTATGTTTTGTTTTTAGTATTATTTTGATACTTAAGTTGCTTTACCAAAGAGTATTACTTGATACCTTTGATTAGTTAGTTCAGGCTAGACATGAACAAATTTGTGTATTTAAAGACTGCCTGATTCCATGACAGAAGAGGAAGACTTCGAAAGATAGTATTTCAATATACTTAATTGAATGTTTACTTCTTTAAGTTTTCCTTATACATCATTGAAGACTTCTTTAGTTTGCAGCTCTTAACTGGTTTGTGGAAAAGCAGGCCACCTGACAACTATTATATCCAACCTCGGAACATAATTAGTACCTAATGAACATGTTACATAAGAGGACAGAAAAGATATCATAATAAAGATTTATTGGTAGAATAATATTTTGATTGTTAAGTTCTCTTCTCTCTTGCTTGATGATATCAATAAAGCTTGGAAGTTACTTTAATGTTTATATCTCATGTCTGAATATTTGTGGACTACTTCTAACTATAATACAACTAACTATCTTTCTCAAACCTGTGCACAACTGTTACAAACCTGGTATGGTTTGTATAGGATTTCTTATATTAAGATTGTTGTTTGTAGCCATGATCTGTTTAGGGGTTATGTAGGATATGGTTTTGATTAATGATATAATTGGGTCATATGATATTATGATTATTGTTCTTACAATTAACCTATTTCAGAATCATATAGATTTTGTACATGACTTAGACTTTAAGTCATGATCGTTATATTACATGAGAATTGTTAGTTGAATAGCAGTAATCATTGCAAGGCTGACTTCAATTTCACACACAGGACTTATTTTGGGGTCATGAAAGCTATGTGCATAACCTGTAAAGTTGTCATGAGGATAAAAGATTATGCAGTCATATGGGATGCAACTACAATTTATATGATATTTGAATTTATAAGCAAGTTGTGGAAAGGTGTATATAAGGTGATGGGTTCAGCATTCAAGATAGATTTTTATGCAACTACTAAAGTCTCTCTTTTACACATATCTTCACCTCATTTCAGAGAAGGGATTTTCTTCATGATGTTGTCCCATTACCTATGAGATATTTTACAAATATGTAGGGGTCCTTCATTATCCTCCCTTTAACTGCACTAATTTCTGTCTTTTTTTGAAGATGGATTTACTGTAGTCTTCTTGATCTATTTTGTTGCTTTTATTGCTTGCGATAAATCTGGCTTTAGTAGTTACCCCACATCTACCAGGTTCTCTTAATTGTCACCATTGGTCGATTGGTTAGTTGGTCAGTTTGGTCACTTACATTCTTATATGACAATTCAGATGGCTAGGAATACAGTTTACTGTATGTGAGTATGACAGTTCTATTCTTTTTCTCCTCTTGCTACAGAATTGTCAGCTTTTTTAACAGGATATAGTTGATTTTACCACTCTCTTCATAGTTGGCTAAGCTGGTGGGATGCTTTCCACTAAGTTATAATATCTCTTATAGAACAAGGAACTTGTTAGGCAGAGACAATTTGATAGACTTCAGAGTTGTCTAAGTCAACCAGAATTCATTTCTGTACATGGAGAGTGTCGAGGAAGGCTGAGATTTTACTCGTTTTATTTATGACTACTAAGAGTGAAGTAAAGTAGGTAGAGTAGAGTAGAATCGTAAGAATAATATTATATTGTTAAAGTCTCTTCTCTATTGCTTGATGATATCTGAAAGATTGAGAGGCACTTCGATTTTTATATGCCATGTCTGAGTGTTCATGGACTACATCTATCTATTATACAACTATGTATCTCTCTGATTAAAACTTGCAACCTCCAGTATCCTTCAAGGGTGGGAATACCTGGAGGCCCTAAAAATCACCACACCCTCTTTGGTAATTATGATATTACTAACTTGGAACTATACTGTTCCCAATAGTAATTATTTAATCCTCAAAACTTTTAGACTTATAGCCCAGTTCTGAAGTCTAACTGAGTTGGCCCCAATTGTCTCTGTTACTGATTAAATGATCAATTTCATCTACCTGTTGTATTTTTGGAGGTAGTCGTAATTGCAACCTTGCTCAGTTGTCTGACTTTAAACCTCCATAACTCCTTATCTAACCTATTGATATCTTCTGGATAACTTCCTACTAATTCACAGGAAGCTCTTCTACTAGATTGACAGATAATTCCTCCTCTAGTAACTCTTGGTAGTTCTGGGTAACAGGGTTTCAATTGCCATTCTAGTATTGGGAACCATTTTCGCAACTATAGGGCATTCATGGACTTAGTTGTAACAATCCACCAAGTCCATTGACTTCGGCAGTAGTATTCCTCAGAGTTCTAGACTCTTCTTATTATCATACAGTGAGTGCGAATGGATTGGCTTCTCCTTGAGAATTAACATTCGATATTATAACTTTATATAAAAAAGTCCCGTTACTTGGTCGATGCAAAAGATATTACATCTTTAAAGCCTAGTAACTCTCTTAGTTGTTGATGGATTTACTCTGTTCCACTTTCCAGACTTGGCCAAAGATCCTCTCTCATATATCCTGTGAACAGGATTTGGTCAGATAGACAGCAACACAGTATATAGTGTTATTCTTACACCTTCAGTTCTGTGGTATTGTAGGCACAGGACACAACTGAGATTGGTATATGTGTTGACATGAGGGGGCAAATAAGGAGACCAGAGGAGTATATTGGAGACTAGAGATTCTGATTCCAAGTGGGATTACCCTACTTAAAGTGATTCCTACATGCGGCTCCTAGTATTCCTAACAGGACTACATGAAAGACTAGGTAATATAGTATCTTCCATTGTCGAGGCCTCTTGGCAAGACACAAATACCTTTTCGATAGTTTTGTCACCACAATTTGGTCTAGCCCACCTGCCCCCATTCTTTGCCACCTTTCTTCATCTCTATTTGATTTGTATCAACTAGTAGCATAAATACTGAAGAGGTGTGGTGGTTAGGGCATTCGTGAGATCATCGAGTGGCCCACCCAGGAGGGTTTCTACTATAGTAGAGTAGTTCGGAGGTCATATTCAGATGATAGTAGTATTTTGTAGATTTCTGTAGATTTCGTACATATAACCTGCAAGTGTCGATCACCTCCTCTACTTTGTGCTTTTACCTGGATCTTGCCATGTCATCTCTAAGGATAAGTAGTCCCTTGTTTGTGTTACTATCAGATTTTGCTTGATATTTGAGAAAATAATACAGGTTTGCTACAGAGGCTGATGTTGGATTCAACTTACAGTTTCTGTGAGTATGTGATTGGGAGGATTTTCTTTACAGTTTATGGTATTGTATTTAGCTGCTGTGTGGATATGATACAGTAGAATTTAAAATATAGGTCCAAAGGTTTAGTTAGTTTGAAGATAGTGGTAGTCAGGTTAGTGCTAACCCAGTACTGGTAGGAACTTATTGTACACCAATTCTGGTAGTACAAGTATAAATAAAATTAGATTGAACCACCTAAGTTCTTTCCTACCTTCTTCCTTTGGCCTTTGGCCAGCTTTAACACCTATTATGATTTACGATACTAGGCTGATATATGGATTCGCTCAATATCCTGGCATTGGAGAATGCCTTGTAGTTAGAGGTTGAATTTTTCCTGTTTGACCTCTCATTTGCCTGAAATCTCATGATGTCAGCACTTTGAGCTATTCAACAGGGTCGCTTATAGTCCTATTTCAGTGAAAGCTTTTGGTGTCCTGTCTCTCATCTACTTGCATGTTATGCATTCTATTAGAGGAGAGACTGGTTGTATTTGGGGAGATCACCTGCATCGTTCCTTAGATCAGCTCATGTTTCAGGTTAGGTTTTAATTGAGTTTTTAGTTTCTCGTAATGTATAATGCCCATGGGGTCGCTTGATGACTGTCCCCTGTCTTCAATACTGCATACTGACCTCATTATTCCTCAGGTAGCAATAACAGTACCCAGGCCCACCCTGTCCCACCTTGTTACTCCATATCTCTATGATTAGAATTCTATCTTGTCGTTATTTTTTACCGCTTCTATATTTACAGTATGTACTGCATGTATGGTAGTTTAGTCATATGTTACCCGCTCATCTTTGTGGTGATGGCTTTGACCATGAACCTTCTTACCTTACAGTGTGAGTTCTCAGATTTGCCTGAAGTAGTATGAGGTGATTGGTTGCTGGGCCATTTTTGGTTATGTACAGGGTTTGGTGTAGTTATAGAATATAGTTCACAGTTACATCCATTGTAAGTGGGGCCTACTTTTTATTTTTCTCATTTCTTATCCATGCACTTTCCCTCTCAAAAGCACCACTTAGGGCACCTTCTACCACATCATCTTCATTAGCCACCTTAGCTGGCTGCTGGTGCTGGCCGCCTTTAGGTAGCTGCCTTTGACATCACTATTAGCTTTAATTGTTTGAGCCCACGCTGGACTTTGTTTGTCAGAGATTGGAGCTGTAGTGGGGTAGCTAGATTATGGCTGCCTACTGTGGCTAGTGATACGCCATCTTGTGGCTCACAGGAGGCTGGCTGCCTCTAGGGCTAGAGGTACTGGGTAGATGCTATGGTATCTGGCCTAGTAGCTAGGATAGGGCTGTATTAACGGGGAGAGGCTCCTCTGCGGACTGGTTGGTGGTATATCTGGTTTGATGACCTCTAATTAATTGTTTCTGGCTAGTGGAGCCTGCTGAGAATTATAAAGGAAACATGCTGATTGCTACCTGTTCGGATAGTAGGATGTGACTATTGGCATGAACTTTGCTGGACTTTTGAATTAGGTGTTGTGGTATTTGTTTAGTTTCCTTGACTGGGCTATGGGTATGGTGGGGGAGGAAGATACCAAGAGTAGGAAATAGGCTCCTCTATTTTTTATGATCTGTTATCACTTCTAGGTTTCTCATATCTATGTTGACAGGTAGTTAGGTGTCACGAATATGGCTTGGTGAAGAAAAGGTTTTCATGTGACATATGGTTATGAGTCACAGATATGTTATTGTTTCACACATATGACTCATTCGAGTCATATAATTTGTTATGTGTGGGATTTGTGATGCTTTCGCACATGGCTCAAATATGAGTTATAGGAGTACACCTGACGAGTATGCCTTGCGAGTGTGCCTTGTGGGTAGGCCTGGCATATATGATTTATGTTTTGCACATGACCTCGTTATGAGATCATGAATTTCACTCATATAACTCAGTTGAGTCATATGACTTGTTTATTGCATTATGATTGGTTGATGAGTTTAGCACATGACCTCATTATGAGGTCATGGGTTTTGAGCACGTGATAATCTTGGTCACATGACTAGTTTGTTATGATTAGATTTCGCACATGGGACCACTTTGGGTCACATGACTACAGGCGGGAAGAATACTATATAAGGAGGCCGATACGGCCCTGGAGGATAGGTTCTTCATGCTTTGTTCGAAGTACTTTTCCTTGTCCGTGCCATCGCTTCGCCCCGAGCGATTCTTTCGCACCTATGATGGGCCTTGATGCCTCAGATTCTGGGGGAGATATCTGAGTTCGCTCTGTAGTTCCTGGGGTTCTTGGTGTTGTGGTTTGTTAGGTGTTGCTTGGCAGATTACTTGTTTGCTTCTCGTTTCATTGCGTGATGGCTTCTTACGATGCTGTCACTTTGAGCACTTCATCACGGTCGCTTAGGAGTCCCTTTTGGTAAAATATCTATGGCTTCCTGTCTATCGTATACTCCCAGGTTTCGCGTTTGATTGGGGCGATTGAACATTGTGTTTGGGGGGATCACCTGTGTCCTTCATTGGGCCAGCTCATGTCTTTTATTGGGTTTTAATGGAGTCCTTAGTTCTCGCGATACAAAACGCCCTTGGGTTAGACTGATAACCTTCCCAAGTATTAACACGTCGTACCGGCTGCATCATTCCACTGGGGAGGGGGCCTCGCCGCCCCCCCCCACCTCGTTACTACATCTTTCTAGAGTTGGAAATCCTATGATGTTGTTTATCGCCGTTCCCTTGGAGTTTTGTCCATGTGGCATTTACAGTGGTTCAGTCAGGTGTCTCCTCTCTACCTTGGTGGGTATGGCTTTGATCTTGAAAGTCTCTGCCTGCTAGTGTGGTTATCTATGACTACCTGGGGTGGTGTGAGATGATTGACTGCCAGGCACTCGCGTTGTCGGTATGTTGGGTTGGTTCGGTTGTGGTTTGTGGTTAGCGGCTTCACCCATTGCAAGTAGGGCCTACCTTCTGTTTGACTGCTTCTGTTTCCCTTGCCCCTCCCTTCTTGTCACATTAGTTGGGAGTGGCTCTTGCCCAATGTTTGGTCTGCACATTTGCCAGACCTGTGGGGCTGGCTTTGGCTGGCTCTGCTTACTCTTTCCGGGCTCGGTTGGACTTCGGCTGGGCTGGGTTGGATGGTGTGGCCGGCTCTGGTGCCTTCGGGTGTTGGTGTTGTCTCCTTTGTAGCTCCCGGCTGTAGCTGGTAGGCCCCCCTCGGCTATCCAGTGTTGAGGGGTGGGGTTCTGTTCGTGTGGCCAAGACCGGTGGCTACCTGATGGGGCTGGGTATATGCTGTCCTGTGGATATCAGATAGTTGATCTGTCTGAGGGGCTGGAGGGGCTGGATGGGCTCTGAGGCGTCTGGTGTGTGTGGCTTGGGGGGGGCTGATCGGGGGGGGAGAAGCACTTACGAGCACCGATCGGGCCTGCATCAGGCTGGGTGAGGTCTAATTAAGTGTTTCCAGTCTGGCTTGGGCTGTTGGGCGAAGCTGCTGAGTGCTGTGAAGCTCCCCGAGGGACTGGTTAGCTGATAGCCACCTGTGCCGATAGTGGGTTGTGACCACCTGGTTGGACTTGTTCGGGTCTTGCTTGCTGGGCTTTGTGAAGATTGTTTGGTTTCTTTGGTTTGGTTTTTGGGCATGGCTGGCAGGGGCAAGGTACCACCAGTGGGATATAGGCCCCACTGACCTTTTTGGTCTGTCACCACCTCTATGTATTTCTTTTGTTTATGGATTTTGTTGTTTGGGGAACAGGCAGCAGGTACAGGTCCTCCTCACCATTACGCTCTTCGGAGGCACTTGGCAAAGTGGGTTCATAGGGTCGACGGCTGGGCATGTGGATGTGAGAGGTAGACATGTTGGTCACCTCCTCTCTACCATTGTATCGCCTGTAGGTTTAGTTTGTGTGTTTGTTGGTTTTCTACTGTGGTGGAGGTTTCGCGGGACAGTGTTCAGACTGGGTGGTAGTAATTTTATATTTTGTTTGGATGAGGAACCTGGTAGGGTCGGTCTTTTGCTCGTCTTCGGCTACGCTTAGTACTAGTTGGCTTCATACCAGAGGCGCTGCGGACTTGGACCGAGGTGGGCACTGGGTTGTTTTATGGTCTTGCAATTAGTTTTCGTGTGGGCATGACTCGTGGATGGCAGGTGCGGGGCCGTAGACTTAGTTAGCTTAGGATTAGTGGCATACTAGCTAGCAGTATCCCTGTGCCGGTAGGGGCTGGTCATATGCCAGTGTTGGCGGTACGAGTTTAAGTAAAATTAGATTGAAATCTAAGTACTTTTCCTACTTATTACTTTAATGAATATAAGAGACCTTTATGATCTTTATCTTTATTGCAATGTTATCGTTACGCCAAGGAAAGTTCTTTATGAAGATGAGTTAGAGAAAGCTTACAGTATGCATTCCCGATACAAGACCGAGGTCTTGTACTATCGGTAATGTAGGCAGAGGCCTAGCGCTATCGTGATACAAAGAAGATGAGAAGAAGAAAAAGAGAAGTATCGTTCCCCGTCGCCAAGACCTAACCATCTAAGGAGGGATTATTACATTAGGTTATTTTTATAAGCCAATGGCAAGATCATTCAGTGGCCTTGATTGAGAGGCATCTACTGTAATGGAGATATGCAGGCTGGTATTCAGACCAGGTAGTTGTATTTTATTTTTATATTTTTGTATGAGGAATATGAGGGACTGGTACTCCACTGGACTTCAGCTATGTAGAGAAGTATTGTGGCTCTGGCTACTTGGCTTGGTTGCGCCCATACTAAAAGGTCCACAGTATTGCTTTAGCACGGACTTTCTTTACTCATAATAGCTATGTAATTAGTGTTCAAGTTAGAAAATAGCCTAGGCATATTTGCAGTGCAGTGCCTGAGGTTTGGTTAGTTCGCAATTAGTGATAGTTCTGGTTTGTATTAACTCTGTACTGGTAGTTCCTTATCATCTACCAGTGTTGGTGATACTAGTTTAAATAAAATTAGATCAAATCATTGGAGTTCTTTTCTACTTACTTTCTTGGCTTTTAGTGCGCTTCCTCATCCATGATAGTCCATGATGCTAGGCAGATATCTGGATTCACTCAGGATACTAAAGTTAGAGATTATTATATGGGTTTGAGTTAGGTAGACCTGTTCGCAGCTCGGAAACTCACAATGCCAGAGCCTCATGCCTTTCAATATAGCTGCTCACAGCCCCTTATAAGTAAAATGTCTTTGGCTTCCAGCTTATTGCCTACTTATAGATTTTGTGTACAATTAGGTCAAAGGTGTAATAGGGGCTCACTTTGGGAAGATGGATCCTGAGGTCATAACAGTACCGAGATGAATTCTTCTGCGAATAAATATAATAAAATTGCAAAGTCTTAGCAGTAGAGTTTGAAGAAATAAAACAGTAAAATTCAATATTGTTAAGCCATAGCTTTACTCAATCAAGTTCTGATTTTGAGAAGTAGTTGATTGTCAAAGTAGAGGAGAACTCACATATGCTTAAGTAGGTTTCATATACTGCCAGTTGCTTCCTATTACTACTCTGTATCAGTGAGCACCCAACTCCCTTGAGTTGTCTAGCTAACATCCACAGGTCCCACCAAAACCTCTCTGTAGTGAACTAGACTACTCTATTATTTGCTAATATTTACCTGACAGAAGTGATTTAGCAGCTGCATCTATAATGCAACTGCAGGAGTAAAAACTCTTCTGTTTGCAGACAAGTCAGTAGCAAGGTGTCATGTCTCAGCAGATGCAATACCAACTATGGAACTCTATACCCATCTACACTTAGACTTCTACAAGCATCCTCAGTCCATGAACATCTATCCAGTTCTACTCTATTTCATATTATTCTGGAGGATGGCTACTTAGCTCCCCTGATTGACATCTTTAGTAGTTAACTAATAATAGGTGCTACCCACACTCAATCCTCCTAGAAGTAGGTCTTATTATGACTTCATACAAGTGTCTTAGGATCCTTAATGATTCTCTAATACTATTACACTTTCGGGGCAACGGACTTTGGTTACCTCATCCATAGGCTTCTGTTAACCTCACATTCTACTTCTAACTTCAAAGTGGTATTATACTATCAGTTCTTGTCCATTTTGCACAAAACCACCTGGAGACTATTCTCCAAGTTCTCCTCTACTACTCATATATCATGTAGAGAGTGTCTGATTGACTGGATGGCTTGAGCATATACAGTATTACAGGAGTGTCTCTACCTATAGACTTTTACTAGACTGATAGCAACACTTTGGGCTGTAGTCCATCATTCTAGAAACTTATAATAGGGCTAGAGGGGAGTGTTAGGCACTATACCTCCAACTTACACCTTGTTCAAAGCTCAACTGAGTGTGCAGGAGTGATTCACACAACCTGAAATACGAACAACCTACATCGTTTCATGTGAGAAACAATCTAGTAACTTCCTCAGAATTCTTATATAACAAGTTACTTTCAAGGTAGAGTAACTTGGCTCTAGAACAGGGTAACTCAGGGCCCAAGGTAGGGTAACTCAGGTTTGAAGGTAGGGTAACTCTACCTGGACACAACGCCGAGTAATTTTTGGTAATTCCCAAATTGACTACTTAGGTTACTCTACCCAGTAGGGTAACTACTACTTCTTACTAATATATATGTACTTCTTAGTATGGCATCGCATGTCCAAGTAAGGTATTATACCTAACTAACAGCACCTCTATCCAGTAGACTCTGGCTTACCGCCCCTCCTAGTACAGTTATCTCTTGATACTAGTATTAGTATTGGTTTGACTAACTGTAATAGTACTCTATTGAGTCTTGTTACACTGGCTCCTCAGGAGAGGAATTTCTTTCCCTCTTGAGTAATAAGCAAGAACAATTAGCATAAATTTTCACCAAATTTCAGCTACACAGGTAACATTTCAGAAAGGATGAAAGGTCCACCAAGCCAGGTACCAATCCTGTAGTATCTGATAAATTGGATACTTCCTATTACTAAAACATAGTTGAATAAGTTATCTCCAATAAAAGGCTTTCTCCAAAATTGGCCCACAACCCAACACCTCAGAGCTCTGAATCATATTTTCACCCTTTCTCAGTACTCCCTCTTTCCTG
This sequence comes from Tuber melanosporum, assembly GCF_000151645.1. Taxonomy (NCBI): domain Eukaryota; kingdom Fungi; phylum Ascomycota; class Pezizomycetes; order Pezizales; family Tuberaceae; genus Tuber; species Tuber melanosporum. The sequence continues at coordinate 34,834 of NW_003298988.1, forward strand.
CTAAGGCTTGTACCATGGTGTTAGAAAAGTCTACATACGACTCAAGGCAACAACATTACTACTACAAATCATAATATTTACTCCAACAAAAAAACATATGAGTACAATTGTTAGGAATACTGGGATCCAATACACAGGAGTTACCCTAAGTAGGGTAACCTCACCCAGAATCGGAATCTCTGGTCTCCAATACCCGCCACCGGCCCCCTTACGGGGCCTGCACATCATCGTACATTTCAATCTCTGTTGCGTCATGTGACTATAATACCACCGAATTGAACATGTTTGAATAATACCATATATGTCGCTGCCATCTATCTGACTGGATCCTGTTCGTGGGATATATGGGAGGAGACCTTCAGCTAGGTCTGAGAAGTGGAATAGAGTAAATCTATCAACTACTCAGAAAGTCACTAGGCTTCAAAGATGTAATACCTTTGGCATGTGCCATAGGTAATGGAACCTTTTCACACAAAGAGATGGTATTGAATGGTAAAGGATCTCAGCAAGAGACCAATACATTCACACCCACCATACAATATCTGAAAGAGTCTAGAACTCCATGGAACACTACCATAGAAGCCATTGGACTTCATGGGATGCTGCAACTAGGTTTTGGAACACATGTCGTTATGAGGTTAACTTCCAATAGTACAATAGTGATTGAAATCCTGTTACCCAGAGCAACCAAGGGTTTCTGATGGATGGAATATTTGTTGATCTACTAGAATAGCTTTCTGCAAATTAGTAGTAAGTCCTCTGGAAGATATCTATTGATAGTGTAAAGAGTTATGGAGGTTTAAAGTCAGACAACCTGAAAAAAGGTTGCAATTATGACTACCTTTGCAGATGTAATGAGAAGATGAAGCTGATTATTTCATCAATGATGGAAATAATTAGAGCCAGCTCAATTCAACTTGAGAACTAGGCCACAAGTCTAAAGATTCTAATGATTGAATAACTAATATTGGGAACAGTATAGTTCCGAGTTCATTATATTGTAATTGCCAAGGAGAATGTGGTGATTTTTAGGGGCTCCAGGTATTTGCACCTTTCAAGAATACTCGACATTGTAAGTTATAATCAAAGAGGTACATAGTTGTAAGATAAATAGATGTAATCTATAAACACTCAGATACGGAATATATATATCACAATGCCTCTGAAGCTTTAGACATTATCAAGTAATGGAGAAGAGACCTTAACAATATAATATTATTTTACCATTCTATGTTACTTTACCAAATTTACTTCGCTCTTAGTAGTCATAAAAGAAATGCATGAACTCAAGCCTTCCTAGACAATCTCTGTCTATGGAAACAAATCTTAATTGGCCTAGACAATTCTGAAGTCTATCAGATTATCTCTGCCTAATGGTATATTGTTAGATCTCCTTGTTACCAAGGCTCTCTACCTATCTACCTACCTTTTCCTACCGCATGATGTGGTCAGAATACTAAGTATCCTGCTGCATATCCCAATCAAATGGAAACTTCTAAAAATACGTGCTTCCTGGCTTGCATACAAGAAATAGAAGCTGGTAAACGAGCAAAGGAGATGGCACAATCTCCTAAGTAGATTACTCTATGAGACCCAATGGATACTTCTAGAGATTACCACTCTACGACTTTCAGTTGTTAGTCCTCTCTCCCCTGCAGTCTCCGAAAACCCTTTGGAGGACCGGCAGGTAAAATCATTATTAGTCCACTATCTTCTAGGGCCACTTCTCCAGTTTCATGATCCTCTATACCTTGTCTAGATACATGTGTGGCAGACCTAGCTAGACTTGCTGCTAGACTTGGAATAGTCATTGGTCAAATACGCAGGATATTTCAACCAGTATCGATACTGCCAACATTGCCTTTAAAATTCTGTCAGTCAGCTCACAAGCTAATGCACAAGGGTTGATACAAGTACACTATAGATTGCTGGAACTACAAGATATACATGACAATAATATAGCCGTTATGTTATATCAGTATACTGTGGTGAAAGCAAATGTCTGAGCAATGCAACAAAAGATCAACCAGGAAATAGCTCTTAATTGGCAGTACCAGATGCACGACAAGAGCATTACAAGAGGATAACTATGCAACTGCAGTAGGAAGCTCTCGAGTGAGATCTGCCTGTAGAATGAGGTGTTCAGGAGTCTAGAGCACAACAGACCTAACAGAATCAAGCAATTTGAAACTTGATATCCAATCTGGCCCCCAGAAAAGAAAGAGATGCAGACTGCTATAGTGACTTTACCCGTACCATTCAAAGGGATCAAATTCATATATCAGATATCTTATCCTTAGTACTTGAAAAACTTAAAACACTAGATAGTGGACAACCAAGCAGTTGACATACTATCTTGAAGTCAGTCTCAGAAGAATGGGAAGATGCTGCAGAAAGGGAGGAACCCGAGGAAATCCCTAAGTAGAGTAAGGGAAAGCAGAGAGAAGGAGAACCCCCAACTCCAATAATACCAGGTGGTGACCTGCATGATAGAAGTGATGATAGAGATGATGATAGAAATACAGGACGGCGTCGAGGCAGACTATCCAAATTCAAACACGGATTAACCCTGGAACAAGATGGAGCAGCTGATATGCTTGCAGAAGTACTGGCCCAAACTGTTAAATGATCAGCAGACCTACCTTCATTTTTCGAAGCAAAGACCAGTCAATGCGTCTACCATTGGTTAGTCCAATGTGTGGATTATTTCGAATGAAATCCTGAGATCTGAGACAATGATAGTGAATCTAGCATTTAGATCCTGAGGAGGACAAAAGGGGATCAGGTCAGCTCGATAGCAGTATGGTATCGGCATGCAATAGATGGCCTCTACGTAGAGCAACAAGACCCAGAACTGAGTTCATGGACTTGCTTTGAACATGAATTCACTAGTTGGGATGGCCCCCTTGAAGAAGGATATAAAGTCATATGGGACATGGATTTAGTCGAGTATAAAAACATCATTCAGAAATTTATGGGAAGAATCCATAATCTGAATTACCATGCTTGACTAACAGGACCAGAAGGGTATATGGCATGCAATAGAAAATTACCCTCCAAGATTAGATGGCAACTTTCTCTAAACAAATACAATACTGATAGAGAATGGGAAAAAGCAGTCCGGAAGGAGCCAGAGATGAGAAGGAATGGCAGGAACAGGACCACCTAGACCGGGATAAGTTGAAACCTGTAAAAGCATCCTGAGATAAAAAGCTTGCTTGCAAGAATCAATCAAAGATAAAAAGAGTGAAACCGTTTATAAATAGAGGTGGTCAATCTAAAAAGAGAAAGTGGGAACCAGAATCTGAGAAACTGGCAAAGAGAGCTAGAGAGACTATGAATTTGATATATACTAACTTCAAAATAGTTCATGAAGAAATCCTCTAGTTAACAATTAACGAAAGAAAGCGGGAAGGCCGTTGCACTCATTGTGGTAAGAAAAACCATGAGCGTAAAACCTGCTGGGGACAAATTCAAGTGTCTAGAACAAGGACAGATGACCACCCATTTAAGTCACAAAGGCCTAGAATGGCAACTATAGTTCACCATCTCAGGAAGATCTCTACTGCCTAAGTTCCAAGAGGCAACAAACTCTGGGAACTTGGCAAAGACGAAGAAATGACCTAAGTCATTTCATTGGTACCAACAATGACGACGTTTGAGTAGTCTAGGAGAGGCATACTATCCAGGAGTCGAAATTAATGGCAAAACAGAGGACAGCAAAGCAAAGGAATCAACCTTGCAATTATGACCTGAGTGGGAGTACATGTGTCCTTCTTGCCGTAAAGTCAAGGAGATCAATAAAGAGCAACATACCCATTGGCGGCACTCTATGCTTTCCAAGGGAGTATTGTAAGCTTGGCCCTAATAACCTGGTACATGTTTGCTAGGGTTGTCAGGCATGTGACCTGGAAACTGAAAGGTCTTCGATAAAGACCAAAACCTAGAAAGGAAACAGACAGCACCAAGGGTACTAAAGGGAGTGACATTTGGGTTAAGATGAAGGATCTAGAGGAAAAAGCGAAGTACATCTTTGATCTATGCAAGAAATATATAACCGGTATAGGTACTCGGTTATTGGTTTTGTTTTATGTTTTGTTTTAAGTATCGCTTTGATACTTGTTTTGTTTTAAGTATCGTTTGATACTTGGTTTTTTTTTATGTTAACTTTTGTTTTAAGTATCACTTTGATACTTGGTTTGTTTTAAGTATCGTTTGATAGTTGGTTTTGTTTTATGTTTTGTTTTAAGTATCGCTTTGATACTTAAGGAGTTTTACCAAAGTGTATCGATTGATACCTTTGATTAGTTTTGTTCATGCTAGACATGAACAGATTTGTGTATTTAAGGACCACCTGTTTCTACGATAGAAAAGGCAGACTTCGACAGACAGTATTTCAATATACTTGGTTGAACAGTTACTTCTTTGTCCCTCAGTACACCCTCGAAGCCTCCTTTAGGTCTCAGCTCTCGCCTCCTCTCTGGAAGAGCAGGCCATCTGCCAACTATCGTATCTATTACCGATAACGTGAATAGCTCCTTACGAAAACATTACAAAATAGGTGGAATACCTCTAGACTTTATGTTTAGTTACTACTTCTTAGGTGCCACGCTGGTATGAAACAGAATCTGATAAAGTGAGAATACTGTCTATGGTTAAGTGAGGGTGGAGAATAAGCCTGGGAAGGTTATCAAAGAGACAGCTGACCAGCCCTATGTACCTGGCTTTTGTTTCCATGATGTCTGGACAATAGCAGAAACTCCCTAGATTGGTTCCACAAGTAGTAAAAAGTGGAAGGTATGTGAACTCCTCTGCAGGTATTAAAGACTGCTAGTAGTGGGCAGCCCAATATACCAAAAGAAAACATGTTTGTCTGAGGAGACCTAAGCGGTGGAAACTGGACAGGTGCAGTAACAAACATTCCAGTTGTTATCAGAAACTCAGACATGTCAAAACAACAGAACAACGATTCAATACCTTACCCAAAGAAAGGTACTTTTAGCACACCAAAACCTATAAGAAATAACTGTCCTGAGGGATATACTTATATCTACATTATAAATCCAAACCATCAACCCTATAAAACAAGAGTACTATTGGATTCAAGATCCAATGTATTCCTAATCGTTAAAGAACTCATAAAGAAACTGAAAATCCTGTTCACAAAGAGACTGAATCTAGTCAAAATTCAAGGCTTTGATGGAGTACCAGCTCCAGTTGGTGAAAGGTTTTATACACATCCTATTTGGCTTAAAATAGGCTGAAACAAACACATGTCAGAAGTTGCATGTGAAATTGCAGCAGCAAGAGATTACTGGATGATAATACCTTTCGAGTGGTGGTATTCAGAATACTATTTATCCAACATTGCAGAATATACAAAATGGGAATTCAGAGATCCCAAATGCAAATCTGGTGTAGAGGAAGAAGATGAAAGAATCGCTGATGTGTTTGAATACGATGAAACAGTTGCTTGGAATGAAAATGCAATCCAAGTAGAAAGAATTAGAACTATAGAAAATCCTAACAAAATCCATTTCCTTTCTCTCCTGAGGCACTACTGCAAATTCAAAAAACTAGTTCTCTTGCAAATAGCGGCAAAACTGGTACCTAGTAGAACTATTAACAATGTAATTAAATTAGTCAAAAGAGCAAAACCCTCTTCGGAGCACAATTATCCTCTATTTGAAAAACAACTTCAGTTGTTACGCGAATACCTTGACAATATATTACAACAAGGGAAGATCACAAGAAGTCAATCACCCATTAGTACTCCGATCCTCTTTATAACAAAGGCTGGGGGAAGATTATGACCAGTAGAGGATTACCAAAACTTAAATAAGATAACTATACTAAATAAATATCTACTACCACTAATGTCAGAATTACATAATCATGCAGCAGGAGATAGCATCTTTTTCACAATTGATTTAAAAGATAGTTACAACCTCATCCGAATCAAGGAAGAGGATGAATTCGAAATGGCTTTCCAATTATAATACGGACATTATGAAATCAAAGTAATGCCTTTCGGATTAGCTAATACTCTAGCTATATGTCAGGACATGATTAATGAGGTCCTTCAGGAATTTTTATACCAAGGAGGCATATGTTATTTGGATGATATTCTCATTAATTCTAAAAATGAGAGGAGACATATCGAGCTAGTGACAAAAGTGTTATAAAGATTGGCAGATTTTCAGCTTCTGGTTTCAATAGAGAAATCATGTTTCTAAGTCAAAAAGGTTGAAATCTTTAAGCTACATGATAGCCATCAAGGGGGTATCTATGAGTACCCGAAAGGAGGATTTTGTATTAAACTGGAAATCACCTACATCAGTTAAGGAAGTTCAAATATTCCTAAAAGTTATGAACCTCTACTAGCGTTTTATAGAAAACCTCTCAAAGATTTACGCTCCAATTACAGAAACATTGAAGGGTGATCTAAGATAGTTTCAAAGGGGCCCGGAACAGGAAATGGCTTTGCAGGAACTTCAGAGAGGTTTTTACTTCAGCCCAAATTTTACACTATTTCCTCACAGAAAGAAAAATGGTGGTGGAAATGTATGCTAGTAACTTCGCTTTAGGCTGTATCCTTTCCCAATTCGTAGAGAAGAGACTACATCCTGTAGCTTTTCACTCTCAGAAAACTAAATACAGTGCAATGAAACTATGAGATCTACAATAAAGAACTGCAAGTGATATTGGAAGCATTTAAAGAATGGCATCAATATCTGGTTAGAACTGAAAAGCCGATAACTGTGTATACTGATCACGAAACCTCCAAAATTGCCTCACCTCGAAGGTCTGGAGCTGGCGCCGAATCTGTTGGGTACAGAAGTTGGTTGATTACGACTTCCAAATTCTTTGCTGCTGTCACGAACGTGGCTTGGCACAGAAAAGGTTTTCACATGACTCATGATTATGAGTTGTAGGTATGTTATTGTTTTACAAATATGACTCATTTAGGTCATATGATTTATTAAGTTATGATTTGTTATGTTTCGCACATGACCCAATTATGAGTCATAGGATGTGCACCTGGCAAGTGTGCCTTACGAGTATGTCTTGTGGGTATGCCTTGCGCATATGATTTATGTTTTGTACCTGACCTCATTAAGAGGTCATGGGCTTTGCTCATGTTACTACTTAAGGTCATAAGACTAGTTTATTGTGTTATGATTGGTTTATGAGTTTTCGCAAATGACCTCGCTACGAGGTCATGGGTTTTGGACATGTGACTACTTTGGTCACATGATTAGTTTATTAGGATTTACTTTTGCGCATGTGACCACTTTAGGTCACATGACTTAGGGCGAGAAGAGTACTATCTAAGGAGGCCGGTATGGTTGAGAAGGATAGGTGCTTGATGCTTTGCTCTAAGTACTTTTCCTCGTCCTTGCCGTCGCTTCGTCCTGAGCGATTCTTTCGTACTCATGATGGGCCTTGATGCCTTGGATTCTGGGGAAGATATCTGAGTTCGCTCAGTAGTTCCTGGGGTTCTTGGTGTTGAGGTCAGTTGGCATTGCGTGGCTGATTACTTGTTTGCTTCTCGTTTCGTCGCCTGATGGCTTCTCACGATGCTGTTACTACAGCTCTTCATCACGGTCACTTACAAGCCCCTTTCCGTAAAATGTCTTCGGCTTCTTGTCTATCATCTACTAGCAGGTTTCGAGTTTGTTTAGGGAGGATTGAACTTGGTGTTTAGGGGGATTACCCATGTCATTCTTTGGGCCAGCCCATGTTTCCTGTTGGGCTTTAATGGAGTCCTTAGTTCTCACAATACAAAACGCCCTTGGGTTAGACTGATAACCTTCCCAAGTATCAACTCGTCGTACTGGCCGCATCATTTCTCAGGTGGCAGGGTGGTGCCCGCTCAGCCCCTCCTCGTTATGTTTTCGTTTTTACGGTCGGAATCCTACAATGTTGTTTATCACAGTTCCCTTGGAAGTTTTGTCCTTGCGGCATATAAGGTGGTTCAGTCAGGTGTCTCCTCCTCGCTACGGTGGGAATGGCTTTGACCCTGAAAAATGTTACCCCCTGGTGTAGTTTTACATTGCTACCTGTGATGGTGTGGGAGGATTGGCTGCCAGACACTCGTGTTGTCTTTGCGTTTGGGTGGTTCGGTTGTGCTCTGTGGTTGGCGGCTTCACCCATTGCAAGTAGGTCCTACCTTCTGTTTGTCTGCTTCTGTTCGTTCACCCTCCCCCTTCTAGTCGCATCAGTTGGGGATGCCTATTGTCCATCGTTCAGCCTGTACCTGTTGCCGGACCTGTAGGGCTGGCTTTGGCTGGCTCTGCTTACTTTTTACCGACTCAGTTGGACTTCGGTTCGGCTGGGTTGGGCGGTGTGGCTGGTGCCAATGCCTTTCGGTGTTGGTGCTGCCTCCTTTGTAGCTTCTGGCTGTGGCTAGTGGGCCCCCCTCGGCTATATGGTGTTGAGGGTTAGGACTCTGTTTTTGTGGCCAAGACCAGTGGATGCCTGACGGGGCTGGGTATACGCTGTCCTGGGGCTATCGGATGGTTGATCTGTCTGAGAAGCTGGGGGGGCTGGATGGGCTCTGTGGTGTCTGGTATGTGGTCCTTGGGGGGGGCTGATAGGAGGGGAAGAGTCACCTGCGAGCACCGGTCGGGCCTGCGTCAGGTTGGGCGAGGTCTAATTAAGTGTTTCCAGTCTGGCTTGAGCTGTTGGGTAAAGCTGCTGAGTGCTGTAAAGCTCCCTGATGGACCGGTTAGCTGATGGCTACCTGTGTGGATAGTAGGTTGCGACCACCGGGTTGGACTTGTTTGGGTCTTACGTGCTGGGTTTTGTGGGATTTGTTTGGTTTCTTTGGTTTGGTTTTGGGTATGGCAGGAGGAGACAAGGTACCACGAGTGGGGGATACGCCCCACTGATCTTTACGGTCTGTCACCACCTCTATGTATTTTTTTTGTTTATAGTGGTTTTGTTTGGGGAACAGGTTGCAGGTACAGGTCCTCCTCACCGGTATGCTCTTCAGAGGCAACCGGCAAAGTGCGTTCATAGGGTCGATGGCCTGGTATGCAGGTATGAGAGGTGGACATGTTGGTTACCTCCTCCCTGCTATTGTGTCGCCTGTAGGTTTAGCTTGTGCGTATTTTGTTTGGTTTTTTGTTGTGGTGGAGGTATTACAGGACGGTATTTGGACTGGGTGGTAGTGATTTTTGATTGTTGGACGAGGAACCTGGTCGGGTTGGTCTTTTGCTCTGCTTCGGCTACGCTTAGTGCTGGTTGGCTTCATATCAGAGGGGCTACAGACTTGGACTGGGGCGGGCGCTGGCTTGTTTGATGGTCTTGTAATTAGTTCTCATGCGGGCATGACACGGGAATGGCAGGTACGGGGCCGTAGACTTAGTTTGCTTAGGATTAGTGGTATACCGGTTAGTGGTATCCCTGTGCAGGTAGGGGCTTGTTGTATGCCAGTGTTGGTGGTACGAGTTTAAATAAAATTAGATTGAATTCTAAGTACTTTTCCTATTTATTACTTTAATGAATATAAAAACACCATTACAATCTTTATCTTTCTTTGCAATGTTTATCGTTATGCAAAGTAAAGCTCTTAACAAGGAAGAGTTAGAGAAAATTTACGATAGGTGTTCCTGATAGAAGACAGAGGTCTTGTACTATTGGTAATGTAGGAAGAGGCCTAGTGCTATCATACGAATAAGGAAAGAAACAGAAGAGGAAGAGAAATATCGTTCCTCATCACCAAGAGCTAACTACTTAAGGAGGGATTGTTACAGCTGCCTAAGCATAAGAGGTGTCAAATCTGATGCACTCTGTCGACCGCTGAAGTACTGTTATGTGAAGGGAGTTGTACATCGCAAACAAACAAAATTTAATCTGAATATTTTCAAGTTAGTTCAGTAACGATAACTACATAAGGGGAAATTCAAATATGCCTAATAACAAGTAGCATAACAGACGATATAAGCACAGGAGATACCCAGGAAATAGCAAGTTGTAAGGACTTGGACTGAATGATTCGAGCAAAATCGTTAGATAGAAGAGTATAGTTACTAACTAAAAGTTTAAGAATGGTAGCAGGGTATGATCTTTACACTATGCAGGAAGATATAATCCCAGCACGGGGACAGTCAATTGTTGGGACTGGTATCGCAATTGAACTACTAGGCAGAACTTGTGGGAAGATAGCACTAAGAAGTAGATTAGCAGTCAAAAGCGGTATCTCTGCTGGTGCTGGAGTAATTGAGGCAGATTATACCAGAGAACTCAAAGTATCGCTATTTAACCATTGCGACGCTGATTGTGTTATCAAAGCCAGTGATCGAATTGCACAGTTCGTGATGGAAAAGAATTAACACCGCCGATATAAAGGAAATAGACAACCTAGAAGATACTGAAAGAGGTGTGTCGGGATTCAGTAGTACAGACATCGCTACAAGAGCTATTACTATCCGGGAATTCCAACTGATAGCCAGCCAGATACATGCATCAATAGACCAGAATATACAGTAGTATGATGCAGCTGAAATACCTGAGCAAACCCTGATGACTAGTGCTATACTAGCACTTAAGGAATTGAAGAAATTCCATCTGGAATTCTTGGAGCAAATCCAAAAGACCATCCCAGGAGATAGAGAATAGCTTAGAAGAAAAAATTGAGTTGAAGAAACTACGAGAGCATGGCAAACCTTTCCTGAAAGACTGGACCTTATCTCAGGAGTTGCTTTACAATAAGCAAAGACTATATATATCAAAAAGCCAGGACCTTTATACAATAATAGCTGAAGGGTGTCATGATATTAAAATAGCAAGACACTTCAGAGAAGAAAAAATCCTTGAAAGAATTATGAGGAATTTCTATTTAAAAGGGCTAGCAGATTGGGTAAACGATTACATACGGTCATGTGATGATTGTCAACATAACAAATCTCCACGACATTTGAAATATGGTCTACTACAATCACTGTCAATACCCTATACAGCTTGGGTATCAATTTCCATTAACTTTATTATGCAGTTACCTTCAAGTCAAGGCTACACCCAAATCATGGTAGTAGTCGACCAGTTTACAAAAATGGCCCACTTTATTGGATTAGAAGTGACAGCCTAACGACCACATTCATGCGCTCCTCATTAGCCCTTCTTAACGTTGG
>NW_003298988.1:46063-51036 GCF_000151645.1 Tuber melanosporum
TTCCCAACAGAAATGGTCTCAGATAGGAACTCAAAGTTGAACTGAGAAATTTGAAGAATCCCTGTGTAACCCATTAAGCCTAAAAAGGAGGATGTCTACAGCATACTACCTACAAACAGAATAGATGAAAGAATGTGAGGCACAAAATCCACAGCTACACTATTTGCAAACAGGATAAAAACAATCCATGAGCAAGCAAGGCAGTCACTCTATCATGCACAAGAAACCATGGCCAAATACAATAATAGTAAGGCCAAGCAACAACCAGACTGCAAAATCGGCAATAAAGTAATGTTAAATAAAAAGAAAATTCGTACATATCAGAAGTCAAAGAAACTCAGTCCAAAGTTATATTGACCGCTCGTGATCGGGGAGAAAAGAGGAAATCATGCCTGCAAGCTCAACATTTTGGATCAATGGAACATACACTAAATGTGCCATATAACTCGTTTAGAACAATACAGAGTGTCGGCACGAGTGGACTGATAACAACCTTATGGAGAACCTGAGAATATTGATGGTGACTTACAATTGGAAATAGAGAAAATCATGAGAAGTGAGATAGGCTCTTACCAAAAGAGAGTATGCAGTGGCTACTAGAAGGTACGTGAACTATGGTACTTTATTAAATGGCAGGGCTGTTCCGAAGATGAGAACATATGGGAACCTGCCACTGGCAGATATAATGTAAAAGAAAGAGTAGAAGAGTTCTACAGTGATAATCTGGAAATGCCATGGCAGAAAGAGAAATGACAATGAAGAAAAGGTTTTCCTAACATGGCCAAGCCAATCCAGAAGGTTTTTCATCCTACTCTCATCCGAGTCTAAAGGAATTAATGTTTGAGGTTTTAATAATTTTATATTTTATTTTAATTTTTAATTTAAATTTATTTTGTGCATACTAAAAAGGCATTCGAGGCGAAGCCTTAAGAGAAGAGAGCTCATATTAGGAATACTGGGATCCAATACCCAGGAGTCATTCTAAGTAGGGTAACCTCACCTGGAGTCGGAATCTCTGGTCTGCAATACCCACCTATGGTCTCCTTTTGGGGCCCGCACCTCATCATACATAGCAGTCTTAGTTGCATCCTGTGACTATAATACCACTGAATTGAAGGTGTCAGAATTATACTGTATACATTGCCACCATCGATCCGACCAGATCCCGTTAACAGGATCTGTGAGGAGACCTGTGTCTAGGTCTGAGAAGTTGAATAGAGTAAATCCATCAACTACACAGAAGGTTACTAGGCTTCAAAGATGTGATACCATTGGCATGGGCCATAGGTAATGGAACCTTTTCGTACAAAGAGATGGTATTGAATGGTAAAGGATCTCAGCAAGAGACCAATACATTCACACCCACCATATAATATCTGGAAGAGTCTAGAACTCCATAGAACACTACCACAGAAGCTATTGGACTTCACGGTATGTTGCAACTAGGTTTTGGAACACATTGTTGTTATGAGGTTAACTTCTAATAGTCCAACAGTGATTGAAATCCTGTTACTCAGAGTAACCAAGGATTGCTGAGAGAAGGAATATTTGTCAATCCGGTGGAATAACTTTCTGCTAATTAGTAGAAAGTCCTCCAGAAAACATGTATCAGTTGTATAAAGAGTTATGGAGGTTTAAAGTCAGACGACCTGAAAAAGAAATGTGATTATGACTACCTTCGCAGATGCAACCCGCAGATGAAACTGATCATTTCATCAATGACAGAAATAATTGGAGCCAACTCAATTCGACTTGAAAACTAGATCACAAGTCTAAAGACTCTAAAAATTGGATAACTACTATTAGGAATAGTATTGTTCCAAGTTAGTTACATATTGTAATTGCCAAAGAGGGTGTGGTGATTTTGAGGGTCATCAGGTATTTGTATCTTTCAAGAATACCCAACGTTGCGAGTTATAATCAAAGGTACATAGTTGTATGATAAATATATGTAGTCCACGAACACGCAGATGTGGAATATAAATATCGAAGTGCCTCCCAAGCTTTAGACATTATCAAGTAATGGAGAAGAGACCTTAACAATATAACATTATTTTATCATTCTATCTTACTTTACCAAATTTCCTTTACTCTTAGTAGTCAAACAAAATAAGTGAACTCAAGCCTTCCTAGACAACCTCCATTTGCAGCAACGAATCTTGATTGGCCTAGACAACTCTGGAGTCCATCAGCTTGTCTCCGCCTAACAACGATTTTAAAATACATAATAGGAAAAATAGAAAAAAAAATTGGTTTCTTAATGCTACTATTTTGTATGGCTTCCATCTGCATCTAATACAGCCTGAAGTCGATCATGTATCCTCTGGATCTATTTATCAAATGTGCCTTAGAGAATGAGGTCCCAATTTTTCTTTAATACGTGAAATAATTTGGCGGTGCTATGGGCCTTCTCTCAACTTTGGAGAATCGCTTTCTGAGTGCTCTTTTGAGAATTGCCCAGGCATTGTCAATACGATTAAGATTTGGTGAGTTGGGAGACCAAGCCAATCTTCGATATCTACAGTCCTCTTGCCATTTGTTGTTTTCTGCACCATTATGCCATAATGGATTATTAGCAGCTATGTAGATAGTTTGAAGAGCTCTGTCTATTACTTTGATGTTGGAAATGAGGTAAGGTTGGTGAATCTCAGTTGCATATTGGTGGGAATTGAGACCAAATCTGTCTCTATTGCTAGTTCTTTCCTTCTCAGTCCTCTTCCTCACAAGAATGAGCTCAGTCCCCCCTCCATATATCATTTCAGCATATACACCTATGTTGGTGTGTCCTGACTTAAAGCTAGGCTTTAAGTTCTTTTCTTCCAACTCTTCAACTGGTCTAAGTCTGATCTTTCTTCCTACGGCATTTAAATCATATTTAATTGTAGCTTCATCCACAAATACCACTCCTTTTCCAGCTCTTGTCCAGTTCCTCCTCACTCTAGCAAACTCTTTTCTCTTCTCCTTCGGCCCTTTTCTCCAAAAAGTCTTTTCCCTAGGTATTCTGAGCTTAAATTCAGCTTCTTTGAATACCTTGCTAACAGTATCTTTGTCAAGTGCAATATTGGCTTTTTAAGTAATGTCTCCTAGGGTTAAATAAGGCTCAGCATCAATAATATCAAGAATTACTTGCCTTTTGGTATCAGTGATCTTGGTTGGTCTGCTAGATCTGGGGGCACCATGGGTGTTTCCATCTCTAGATCTTTTCTCATTTTTGACTACTGTTGAAACAGTTGACTTGGAGATGTTTATAAGCTTTGAAATTTTACCATACTCTATATCAGTATGTTTATAGAGGGTATTGATTGTCTTTTTCAGGTATTCTCTGAGGGTTTGGGAGTGTGGTGGTGCTATGGTAGGAAGAGATGTTGAGGTGATCATTGGTTGCAGTGTTGCCAAACAGCAGTACATACACTTTTCAGATTTGACTGTATCCCACAAGCCTATAATCAGTTTATCTTCTCCAACGCTGAAATCTCGTGATGCTTGAATTGATCACACTGATCCTCCCAGCAGCTAGAGGCTGTCTCTCAATTGCCATCCTCTCCCCGTGCACCGATGTTAAAAGAAGCAACATATAGCTAGCCTTATGGGCTGGAGTTCCAATGTTCAAGCCAACCTACAGCCTCTGTTCGAAAAAATCGGGAATCGTGGAAATTAATTCTTAGTTCAAAGCTCCTCAATTGGCTCGAGCACACTGAATTCTCCAATCAAAACCCCGAAGCTGATTCACCATTTCCTGATTTTTTTGAACTGGAGCTGTATGATTGACATCGACATGCCGACATGTCACGAGAAGTCGCAATTTTCTCCGGACCCCTATTGAATGTATAATCAATTGGTGTAAAGGGGGAGTCCGTTGGAAGGGTGACATTTACCCTCTTGTCAGCTAGCAAAAGGCTCACTAATTCTTCATCCCTTGATTGGGCCACTTATGTGCAGCTGGGGGGATCGCCAGCGGAATAGTGAGAGCAGAGACCCCTCGAGGAGTCCACACTCGCGAACCCGTCCGCAGATAGCAATCTCACAATTTCAAGATCCCGATTGTGCGCCACGGTGTGCGCTGATCCTTTGTGAGTGTTGTGGCATCCGAGCATTTAAATGCCAGAGCCAATGTTACCGAGCGTTAACCCAACGACATTGTGCTTTCCACGCGAGGCCGCGTGGTCCAGGGAAGACCTACTGTGGAATCTGGTCTTATAGAGACCGTTGACAAGCTGATTGTATAAAGGATGAACATTAAGCTATACTAGATTAGGAGTGAAAAAAGAAGAAAAAAACTTATCAAATGAAAAGCTAGCTGTGCGAGTCCTTTAGGACAAATTCCACGTCAGAATCCTCAGCCAGAGGAAGTTCGGTATTCTCCACTTCGGTAACACTATAGCCCAGTTCGTCTTCTGACTGGGCCCAATCTCCAATTACCAAGTCCTCCCAAGTAAAGCCTTTGATGTTTAGCTCATGATCGTATGAGCTATCCACAGGCAGAGAATTACCAGTATCTCTGAATAATTGGATGACAATTTCCGCCTGGGAATTACTCCCATTCCATTCCTCTCAAGCTCTGTGTACTGCTTCAGTGATGATAACGAGGTGCTGCCCAATACTCCATTTATCAATATCCACTATACTTTCCTTCTCTTCTCTTAATTCTACTGTGAACTCTTTCAGTATACCATCAAAAGGTTTATGGATTACAGTATCAAGAGAGTGTGAAATAGAGGTGAAACCAGCCAGAATTAGGGAGGGGATGATTTTGTTATCTTAGCAGGTCTGAAAAGCTGAAGGTATTAAATGTGCTTGGTAACAATGAAGCACCAAAAGAGCCTGCTCTGTTTCAAATATTGAAACTAGAAATTGCAGAATAAACTTGATATATATAGTCTCTGTGATGATCCCTCCTCGGATGGTTAGTTCTTAGCAAGGGGAAACAATACTTCTCTTCTCCTTCTTCTTCTTTCTTCATCTTATAATAGCAC
>NW_003298989.1:0-50682 GCF_000151645.1 Tuber melanosporum
GACCGCCAGGGGGCTTCTGTATCCTTACAAGGCTATACTATCACGGAAGGGCTGATCATGTCATAATGCGGCGAGTGAAATATACTAATACCTGAAATACTACAAAGGAATGGAATGTGCTGTGTTGTCGATGGACATTGAAGGGGGATTCGATAAGATGGACACGGAGCAGCTGTTGGGATTTCTATCGGTGAGGGGCGCTAACGGGGAAACCTGCAGATGGATCAAGAGATGAATGACATACCGGAGGGTGAGATTCAGGTTCAATGGGTGGTTAAGCAGGACATATAGCACGACCAGTGGAACCGCGCAAGGATCGCCACTATCACTGTTCCTGTTCAGGGTATATGTTGCAGATATATTCAAACCCATGATGACATACTTGCCCAACCTCCGGTATATGGTATTGAGCTATGTTGATGATGGCGCGATCATGGTAGCGGGAGTAAACAGAAACCTGGCAAAGCACGCAATGGAGACGATTTACTAGGAATGCGACACCATGGCAAGGGATAAGGGGATGTCATACGTACCAGCTAAGACAAATTGGATTGGATTTGGGAAGGAACGGTGAGACTGTATAACGATCAAAGGTCAGGAGGTGGAAATGGTGGAGGAGATTTGAATCCTGGGATACCGATTTACGATGCAACGGAGCTTGGAAAACCACATGACATATTGGGTTGATCAGGGATTGTGTGTGATGAGGAGGATAGCTGCCCTTACCAGGAGGTATGGTAGTATGGGAGGCCTGAGAGTGTGGAAAACGATCAGGCTGATACAAGGGGCATACTTGCCAACCATGTACTATGGATTGGAATTTACAGCAACGAGTCCAGGGTTGACAAAAAGGTTACAGGTGCATGTCAACAACACGCTAAGGTCCACACTGAGAGCACCGATGAGAATAGCCAACAACGTACTGTTGGCAGAGGCGGGTATTGCACTGGTAGCAGTCCAGGGAGCATATATCTAGAGGAGAGACTACGGGAGAATGATCGACCATGGATATGGGAAGGACAATCCATGGTACAGATGCGTGAGGACGAGTTGGGAAAGTCAGAAATGTGACCGATACCTCAATCAACGGAAACAGAAATGACAGTGGAACTGAAATTTGTGATACCATGAGACAAGGAATCTGTGAGGAGGAGGTACCGTGGGATTGAGGAAGAAGTATCCATGATTGATGGACACCGATCGTTGTACACCAATGGATCCAAAACCGGAGGGGGTTGCGGTGCAGCCTGGGTTGTACTGGAAGGAGATGGGATGATGCTGGATAAAAAAGGAGCGGCAGTACCCAGGGATTGGGATATAGCGATGATAGAAACAGCAGCAATAGGGTTGGCTGTTAGGAAACAAATTGGTTGGGAATGAAGAATGTGCATGTATTTTCAGATTCACGGAGAACACTGGAGAAATTGTAGGGTATGGAGAAGGTGGGGAATACAGCGGGTATATGGGATACTGTAACCGGTACGGGTACTCGGTTATTGGTTTTATTTTATGTTTTGTTTTAAGTATCGCTTTGATACTTGGTTTGTTTTAAGTATCGTTTGATACTAGGTTTTGTTTTATGTTTTGTTTTAAGTATCGCTTTGATACTTGGTTTGTTTTAAGTATCGTTTTGATACTTGGTTTTGTTTTATGTTTTGTTTTAAGTATCGCTTTGATACTTAAGGAGTTTTACCAAAGAGTATCAATTGATACCTTTGATTAGTTTCGTTCATGCTAGACATGAACAGATTTGTGTATTTAAAGACCGCCTGTTTCTACGATAGAAAAGGCAGACATTGACAGACAGTATTTCAATATACTTGGTTGAACGGTTACTTCTTTGTTCCTCAGTACACCCTCAAAGCCTCCTTTAGTTCTTAGCTCTCGCCTCCTCTCTGGAAGAGCAGGCCACCTACCAACTATCGTATCTTTTATCGTTAACGTGATTAGCACCTTGCGAACACGTTACAGATACTGTTGGCAAAAGGCAGCAAGGGAATGAAGAAAATTTGTTTTGTTTGGATACCAGGACATAAGGGTATATACGGGAATGAGGAGGCGGACAAGTTGGCAAGGGAGATGGCAAAGGGGAGGGTGATACTGGAGGTCTCGGGGGATATGGAGCTATGAACTGGACATGGAAGCAGATGCAAGAGTTGGAAAATAGAGGAATGGAAGACCTGGCATAGGGAGAAGAGACATGAGTACTACCGAAGAAAACCCAAGAACAGCCAGCATCTGAAAGGGCCATTGAGGTTGGATGGTTATGTGCTTATGAGAATCAGATATGGGATGACCGGAACAGGACATAAGAACTGTACCAGTAATATGGAACGATTCCACATAGTGAATTGTGATTATTATGCGGTAGGATGACCGAATATCGGAACACTTCATGTGGATAAGCACATATCGGCCTGGATGGATTGGTGGACAAAACATGAATTCTTGTGAATGGGGATCCTGACAAGCCTGCCAGAGAGGTTGGATATAAGGGTGATGTTCAGTAACCCATTCTACAACACGATTACGATCGAGAGGAATGGGAAGACACTTTATGAACTCCAGGAAAAGCTCCGTGGGAAGTGTAAGCGGATCTACCGAGGGAAGTGTCGATTGAATATGGTGGACACAAGGGAGAAGTTCTTTTTTGTAGACTACGCAAAGGCTTGATGTGATACCTGTAGTAGGGAATTCAATGGAGGAAGCAATAAGAGACTGGACGGTTTGGGGCTGAGGCATCATTTCGGAAGGAAGAAGGACTGCTGGAAGGTGGAAGCGGTGAGGTTTTGGAGGTCGACAAGAGAGGGATGTGATGAGATAAGTGAGGATCAGAGGGCACCGATGGCATTGAAGTGGGTAGAGGTTTGCTGATCCAAGATGTTGTTGAGATGTGAGACATGTGGAAAGAGTTACGCCATGCCAGGGGGATTGAGAGTGCATTGGAGGAAGGAAACAGATTGTTTGAGAAGAATTCTGGGGATGTTGAGGAATGAGATTGGGATGGATAATGTTGGAGATAGGTACTACAGCAGGCCTGTAACGGGTACGGGTACTCGGTTATTGGTTTTGTTTTATGTTTTGTTTTAAGTATCGCTTTGATACTTGGTTTTGTTTTATGTTTTGTTTTAAGTATCGCTTTGATACTTGGTTTGTTTTAAGTATCGTTTGATACTTGGTTTTGTTTTATGTTTTGTTTTAAGTATCGCTTTGATACTTAAGGAGTTTTATCAAAGTGTATCGATTGATACCTTTGATTAGTTTCGTTCATGCTAGACATGAACAGATTTGTGTATTTAAAGACCACCTGTTTCTACGATAGAAAAGGCAGACTTCGACAGACAGTATTTCAATATACTTGGTTGAACGGTTACTTCTTTGTTCCCCAGTACACCCTCGAAGCCTCCTTTAGTTCTCAGCTCTCGCCTCCTCTTTGGAAGAGCAGGCTACCTGCCAACTATCGTATTCATTAGCGATAACGTGATTAGCACCTTGCGAACACGTTACAAGGCCGAGTACTGAGGATATGGTTGTTTTGTGTTTTTTTTTTTTTTTTTTTTGTTTGTTGTTTTGTTTGATTAGTAAGGGTGTGGTTTGGCGTATACCTTGAAACATAGAGCTGTGGGATAGAGAGCCTGATGGAATGCTTCCCTCTAGGTAGAGAATATTATTTGACATTATGAGAAGGAAAAAAGTCTGTTGAACTCTTGAGATTTATATACAATAAAAAAAATTAGTGCTTAATTGCACTCCCACCAGCTGCTATTATGGAAGTGAGTTTCTGAGACATACTAGCAATAAGCTGAGAGCCGTTATGGGGTTATGCTCTCCCTAGCCACTTGAAGTATAATGTCATGAATGTGGCTTGGCACAGAAAAGGTTTTCACATGACTCATAATTATGAATTATAGGTATGTAATTTGTTTCATGCATATGACTCCCTTGGGTCATATGACTTGTTATGTTATGATGTGTTATATTTTGCACATGACTCGATTATGAGTCTTGGGACATGTGCCTGGCAAGTGGGACTTGCAAGTGTACCTTGCAGGTATGCCTTGCGCATATGATTTATGTTTTGCATATGACCTCATTATAAGGGCATGGCTTTTACGCATGTGACTACTTGGAGTCATATGACTTGTTTATTGCATGATGATTGGTTTATGAGTTTTTGCACATGACCGAGCTATGAGGTTATAGGTTTCGTGTATATAACTACTTCGTTCATATGACTAGTTTATTATGATTTGGTTTTACACATGTGACTACTTTGAATTACATGAATTGGGGTGGGAAGAGCACTATATAAGAAGGCCTGTACGGGGAAGGAGGGTAGGCTCTTCATACTTTGTTCTACGTACTTTTCCTACTGATTACTTTAACAAACATAAAACTTCTTTATGCTCTTTACTATTATCATGACCTTTATTATTATTACCATGAGAAAGTTCTACAAGAGATAGAGTTAGAGAAAGCTTACAATAGGCATTATAGATAGAAGACAAAGATCTTATACTATCCGTAAGGTAGGCTGAGGCCTCAGAGCTATTATATAAAAGGAGAAGAAAAGAGAAGTATCATTCTCCATTGCCAAGAACTGTAACATGTTCGCAAGATGCTAATTGTGTTATCAGTATTAGATACGATAGTTGGCAGGTGACCTGCTCTTCCAGAGAGGAGGCGAGAGCTGAGAACTAAAGGAGGCTTCGAGGGTGTACTGAGGAATTAAGAAGTAACCATTCAACCAAGTATATTGAAATACTGTCTGTCGAAGTCTGCCTTTTCCATCGTGGAATCAGGCAGTTTTTAAATACACAAGTCATGTCTATGTCTAGCATGAACGAAGCTAATCAAAGATATCAAGCGATATTCTTTGGTAAAACAAACCAAGTATCAAAACGATACTTAAAGCAATACATAAAACAAAACTAAGTATCAAATGATACTTAAAACAAACCAAGTATCAAAACGATACTTAAAACAATACATAAAACAAAACTAAGTATCAAATGATACTTAAAACAAACCACGTATCAAAGTGATACTTAAAATGAAATATAAAACAAAACCAAGTAACAAACGATACTTAAAACAAAACTAATAACCGAGTACCCATACCAGTTACAAGAACTAACTATCCAAAGGGCAATCGTTATACATAAAAACTCAACCCTCTACATCCCTTGCCCTCTCATGTATCTACCCCAATTCAGTTTCCATATCTGCCCAAAGGGTTTCAATAAGATTTAAATCAGGAGACTGAGGTGGCCAGTTAATACTATCAACTCTATGTTTTATCAGTGAAGCAATAGCAAATTTTTTCTGACCCGAAGTGTTGTCTTCCACCACACATGCCCACTCATATTCCTCACATGGCTTGTACCAGAATGTTATCAATAAGCGCTGTAGAACATTGGTAGTATACCTGGCTGAGTGGACAGTAGTACCTGGGAGCATTATATCTGAGTGTATTGCAGGGAAAACAAGGAAACTTGCCTTTTAGTTGTGTTGAGCTAGAGGTAGTTTTAGTTTGCATAGCAACTAGGAGACTTTTGTGAAAAAGGAAAAAACATATTTTTAATACAGGAATTGAAATAGCACAACCATTTATGGTATATATAGTCTGAGACTAAAGTATAATAATTTCTTTAGCTTTTTGTTTAATTCTATATAAATATTTTGTAGTTTGGTTAAGCTTAATAGGTCAAATAATGATTATAATCTAATAATACACATTAACGAAGGTTATAGAAGCTGAGTAATAAGAATTAATAAAGGTTATAAGATTAATCTAATGCTTGACACCTATTCTTAGAGCCTGGGGGATGACTACGTCTTCATTTTGCAGAAATTGGAGTCAGGGAATCTGGTAATTTATTCGTAGAACTTTCACTTTTGTCTGCTTCATGAGCAAATTCCCTTTTGGCCTCCTTAGCATTTCATGCCCTTGTATTCTTCTTTTCACTCACTGTAGAAATTAGCCTATTCTGAGGTTTCAAGTAGTACCATTAATTTTTTTATCCAGATAGCATATAGATAGAATATTTATTCCAATGATTATGGCATTTATCTAGATTCAAATCTGTATCTTGAGGGCTATTGGATTTCATTGCCAAGAAATTAGCTAAATTAGAAGTTTTTGTTTCATAAATCATATTTTGTCCACTCATCCTGGAGTAGCTATTTTGCCTCTACTATACTAGCATTTAAGGAGGTAAAGTGAAAAATGTAATAGTTTTGAATTCTCATTAAGTCTTTGAGGTATAACTTAAGAGCTGAGTCCCAATCACAAAATAGAGTTTCAGAAAGATCATTGAAAAACCTTATTACCATGATCTTTCCTACTTTATTAGTAGAATCAACAAGTGCTGCATACATCTCTAGAGTCCAAACCTCATTTCTGTTAACTTTTTGTTTCACAGTTCCAAAGCCATGATCAACACTATTTCTTTTATGACACTTTATCTAGAATCACAAACTGATTTCCTGTATGTTTTGAGTGAGAGCAAGCCAATAGAAATACTATAGCATTATTTTATTCTTATTTTGTCCTCTACAGTTATTTGCCCAAAGGTGTATATTTACTATATGTTTTAGAAGCGTAGTCAAGAAATAATGTAAAATTGAAACAACTTGATTAGCTCCCTTACCTTATTGTGCCTCTGTAAACATTGCTTGATAATGCTGATCAATTGCATTATCAATAATACCAAATACATAGAGCTTAACATTAATGGGAGACTAATAGTACTATTATGATGTTTGTTGTAGCATTCTGAGTATTTCCACAATTTGTGGAAAATTAAAGGAAAAGGAACTTGTTTCAGACTTAATACTCTTTACTGCCAGAATGTCTAGCTTATAAGCTGTATGACATACTCGATACTCCAGTTGATGAAGTTACAGCTGCTGTTCTTTTTCACTCTGCTCTAATGCTTCTACCTTCCTAAGCTCAGATTCATCTACATTACCAGCTTCTTCAACTGGCTAGCTCTGCATACTCTTAGACATATTTCTCAGAATGGTACACTCATCGCAGATATTTTTAGAGAGTTTTTCAATTTTCATAAAGCGTAAAGTCTCTGAGCTTTCTCATATCCCAAAAAACTTAGTAAATGATACAGAAGTATTATTATCCTCACATTTCATTGACTTCAGTTATATCTTGTAAATTCTATTATAGGAGAGATATTAAGGTAGATAAACTATTTGATCAACTTCCATATAACGAACAAGCTTTCACTTATAGCTTCTTGTTGCAATAGTTTTACCTTCCTCTTCTTTCATTCTTAAGAGGAAATCTTCTACCTTTAGTATAGTTGTCTGAGGCATTTGTTAGAAGGTGTACAATTATGATTCCCATAAGGCTTTGAAATTGGCATTTGGCATTCACATAAGTGGTGAATTAAATTGTAAAGTTTCTGCAATAATATATTCCAAAAGGTAGTTAAAACCTTTGAACACACAAAATCTATAAAGGGAGGAATATATTTAATCTATCTGTGATCACGCTTGCTTAGATGATAATTACCTTACTGTTTCTTCCACTTTTTATACTATGTTTCATCATTTGAGAACTGGGGGCTTAGCAGGTATGTAGTCATTACCTTCTCCTCTTTTCTTGACAGGTTGTCATAATATGACAGCAATTTCATCCATTTCTCTATATTTACTCTTTCAACATATTTATGTATACAAATGCAAGCATTAGGAAGCTTTTTTAAGCGCTTAGTACCTTGGTTAGCTTGTTCCTCATTCTCACTGTCTGCTTATAATCATTATTTTAGTATTCTATCATTTAGAATAATTTATAATTGAAATTTAAACTTAATAGTACAAAATAAACTTTTTTCATTAATTGTACTATCATCAGAATTCGAGACTGATCTTGGAGCATAACTATCAGTATCTGATGAGAAATTCTCAAAATTATTCTCCATAGTTTCTACTAAAGTGATAATGTTGAATGGATATTGGAAAAAGTTCTGATTGTGATAAGAGAATCACTTCTGACTTGAGAGTACAGACAATATTATTCTGTTAGGCGGAGACAACTTGATAGACTTCAAGATTGTCTAGGCCAATCGAGATTCGTTTTTGTAGACTGAGATTGTCTAGGAAGGCTCAGACTTGGCTTGTTTCGTTTATGACTACTAGGAGTGAAGTAAAGTAGGTAAAGTAGGGCAGAATCGTAAAAACAATATTATATTATTAAGGTCTCTTCTTCGTTGCTTGATGATGTCTAAAGCTTTGGGAGGCACTTCGATATTTATATTCCGCCTCTGAGTGTTCGCGGAATACATCTATTTATCATACAACTATGTACTTCTTTAATCGTAATTCACAACGTCGAGTTTGCTTCCAAGGTGCGAACACCTGTGGACCCTGAAAACCATCACACCCTCTTGGTACTTACGATATTTCTTCTTAGGAAACGTACTGTCTCCAATAGTAATATTCTGATTAGCAGAGTCTTTAGACTTATGGCCTAGTTCTTAAGTTGAACTGAGTTGGCTCCAATTGTCTTCGCCATTAATAAAATGAGCAGTTTTATCCACGGCTATATCTGCAAAGGTGGTTGTCATTACAACCATTGTATGTCGTCTAACTCCGATCCTTTGTAACTCCATACCCAACTGATAGATTTTCTCTGGATGACTTCCTATTAACTCGCAGGAAGCTATTGGACTAGATTGGTAATTAATTCCTCGGTTGGTAACCCTAGGTTGCTCTCTGGGTAGTAGGTTTCAGTAATCAGTGTTGTATTGAGAATCACCCCATGATTACAACGTGTTCCAAAACCCAGTTGCAATACTCCGTGAAGTTCGTTGGCTTCTTTGGTAGTGTCTTTTGGAGTTCTAGACTCTTCTGGTGAATGTAAATGTATTGGTCTCTAGTAGAGATCCTTTACCATTTGATACCATCTCTTTGTGCGAAATTGTCCCATTACCTATGGCCTGTGCCAAAGGTATCATGTTATTAGAGCCAAGTATCTCTCTGAGTAGTTGATGGAATCACTCCGTTCCACTTCCTAGACCTAGCTGAAGGTCCCCTCTCATAGACCCTGCGAGCAGGATCTGGTCGGATGGATGACGGCGACATATATAGTGTTATTCTAACACCTTCAATTTTGTGGTAATATAGTCACAGGTCGCAACTGAGATTAATATATATGATGAGGCGCGGGCCCCGTAAGGGAGCCAGAGGGGGGTGTTGGAGACCAGAGATTCCGATTCCAAGTGGGGTTACCCTACTCAGGGTGGTTCCTAGGTATCGGGTTCTGGTATTCCTAACATATTCAAGTATTTTTTGTTACTAGGTTTATCTACAAGACTTAGTTTATTCTTTTGAGCTTATATTCTACTATAATAATTATATAACTCTCTCAAAATTACCAGATATGACCAAATATCCTCTTACAACCTTTCTTCCTATACTTTTATCTTCTCTTATATTACATTTATTATTCTTCATACAAGTATATAATGTCAGTTAAATTATTGAGCTATAGATACATTGCATAAACTATACAATAACTCCAGATTCTACTCTTAAAAATATTTGAAAATTAAATGACTAATTGATTTCAAGGTAGGCTATTATTATGTGCAAAAGGAGGGTGTAAGCCAGATTTTCAAAATAATCATTACAGGTTAAAGATTACTTGAATCTTTAGATTAAATAGATTTCAAAATGCTTAGAAGATGCTCTATATAGTGCTCAAGGCTCAGGACCATGAAACCTGTTTTGTGGTTATTTGAAAGTTTTACTATTGCTGAAATGTACTTATATAGTGGAAACTTAATGCTGCCATAAAAAGCCCCCCATGCCATAGCTCTATTTCGTCTAGACTCATAAACTTAATCAATGTAATATTCATGTTACCCCTCCTCCAGCCATTTTGTAACCTAAGACCAATTGTTGAAACCAGCAGTACTGAGCATTAAATCATCTGTTCAGACAACCTGTTTCCACTCTTCATTGGTCCAGTTTAACTACTCCTGATACCAGGCTACCTCCGGAGATTTATTGTAGCTCCAGATTCCTTACCCTAGTGTTTTTTTTTTATATATTAGTCTTAATGAAATCAAAGCTTTGAATTATAATTTTTAAAACACTACTCATCACTTGAATACTTCTGCTACTCAGCCAACTCCTCTAGTACCTGGACAGCAAAACTCAAGAAGGATGAAGCCTTTCTATAGTATAATAAGAATTCAAATAGTTGAACATCAAGCTAGAATATTGAAGTTTTCTCTTTCTGTAAGTTTTGACTATATCTTTTCTCTTAATTGAAGCTCAGGCAAGTGGATACTAGTAGTGATATTTCTACCTTACTGCTAAGGTTTAAAATATAGGAAAGGAAATAGTTAAACCTTACTAGTCGAGGCAACTTTAATGTTTTAGCATAATATTTAATTGTTTAAGTTTTTATAGAACTAGGGAATTGTTTCCTATTTAAATTTGCTCTTCTGAGAAGATATGTTTTCGAGCATGAAAGTATCTAGTGAGTGACTTGTGAAGTTATCTTCTCTTAAAAGGAAACAAATACAAGAGGAGTAAGATACAGCCAATTACTTCTTATCTTGTAATCTCTTAGGATACCCTATTGATGTCATTACTTGTCTTACTGTGCAAGCATAGCAATGGTAATAACGCTCGAATATACTTCTTCCTACTACAACTGGTAAGTCCTTTTATCCATGATGGTAATTGTCTGCAGTGGTTTATTTTTCTCAGCATCGAAGATGACTGGATGGCCTGATCTTCGTCAATTTAAAGGAGTAACATGCTTCTTAGCATGTTTGTAGATTTTCTGACAGATTCTTAAATCTAGATCTACCCATTTACCAATTGCCTAATACCATTAAGCTTCCAAGTAATAGTCTATAATATGGGATCTCTAATCTTCCTAGTTATATTGGCTTTGTCCCAGAGATCTAAGATCTGTATTATTTCATGACAAGTTGTTTTTACATTATTTCTACTTGCGATAGCGGGCATGTGATCTGCTCATCATCTTATATTCTTCATATTTTCTTTAGTTAATCTTAGGCAATATACTTTGTATACTCATTATCTTGGATTTCATCACTATCATGGTAGCCATTTATGATAAAAATGATATATATTTGATTATGTAGGAGTAGACAAGAAGCACTTACTTGTTCACTATTGGTGAAACATATTATCACAAACGTGGCTTGGCATGGAAAAGGTTTTCACATGACATATGGTTATGAGTTACAGGTGTGTTATTGTTTCACACATATGGCTCATTTGAGTCACATGATTTGTTATGTGTGAGATTTGTGATGCTTTCGCACATGGCTCAAATATGAGTCATGGAATGTGTGCCTGGTGAGTATGCCTTGCGAGTGTGCCTTCTAGGTAAGCCTAGCACATATGATTTATATTTCGCACATGACCTCGTTATGAGGTCATGGGGTTCACACATATGACTCAGTTGAGTCAGATGACTTGTTTATTGTGTTATGATTAGTTTATAAGTTTTTGCACATGACCTCGTTATGAGGTCATGGGTTTTGAGCATGTGACCACTTTGGTCACAGGACTAGTTTGTTATGATTTGGTTTCGCACATGTGACCACTTTGGGTCACATGACTACAGGCAGGAAGAATACTATATAAGGAGGCCGATGTGGGTGAGGAAGATAGGTTCTTCACACTTTGTTCTAAGTACTTTTCCTACTTATTACTTTAACGAATATAAGATACCTTTACGATCTTTATCTTTATTGAAACGTTATTGTTACGCCAAGGAAAGTTCTTTACAAAGAAGAGTTAGAGAAAGTTTATGATAGGCGTTCCCGATAGAAGACAAAGGTCTTGTACCATCGATAACGTAGGCAGAGGCCTAGTGCCATCGTAAGACTAAGGAAAGAAACAGAAGAAGAGAAGTATCGTTCCCTGTTGCTAAGAACTAACTATCCAAGAAGAGATCGTTACATTACAAAGTGTCGCCAAGTACAATATCAAACGATACAGGAGGGCATCCTTCAACCCAGATATTGAAGGAGATATCGACATCAGTGATCAAAACCTAAACCTAGGGGGATTCAGAAATGCCCTAGATTACGTTTCAGCAGAGCCCTGAAGGGCAGCAAGGCCAGTAACCCCAGAGAAAGGATCATCAGTCGATAGCTCTCCCGCAGGGACCGCATGACCTGAGAGAATGTCAGGATTAGCTGTACCTAGGCCACCAGCCCGAGCTGCTCCCGCTCCAGGTACTAGTATACTTGGAATGATGGCGAATCAGTTTCAAGCATTTCTAGCAGCAACACGAAATACAGGACAAGGAAACATCCAACAACTAAAAGCAAAAGAACCCGACACATACGAAGAAGCCGTGGACAAGCTACGAATATTTTTAGCACAATGCGAAGGGTATTTTTCTGTTAAGGGATATGGAGAACACCACGATGAGATCAAGATTCCATATGTGGAATCTCTACTAAGAGGACTCGCAGGTCAATGGATCATACCCCTCTAAGATGGAAGGAAACAGAGGGAATGGGTCACATACGCAGTGTTCCAGGTGACACTGTTCGAGCAATTTGTGGATCCTAATGCCAAAGAGACAGCAAGATGAAAGCTGGAAAAACTCCAACAAGAAAAACAAACCTTTTCGGCATACTGGAACGAATACCGACTATTGGAATACGAGGCCGAGTTTGGTGATGATACTCTTTACGTCATCCTCCTAAGAAACTGCAGCAAGAGACTCTGAGAGGCATGGAGAATGTCCGACATGCGCTACATACTAGCAGAACGATTTGCAAGATGGGTGATTGATAAGGAAAGCAAACTACACATGGTTCAAAGCAACACAGGAACCACTATAGCATACAGGGTGGTCCAATCATCCAGGAATGTGGACGGAACATTCAAACCGCAAGCAGTTCGAGGAGAAAGTCGAGCATTACCACCTAGCGAGTCAATGGAGTTGGACAAATCAAGAGCAGGACCTGCTCTGAAACTGTCTAAGGAAGAATATGCCAGAAGAATAAACGGGAAACTCTACCTAATGTGCAGAAAAGCAGGACATCGGATACGAGAATGCAGAAGCCGACCCGATAGTGGGTACCAAGGCACTAAAGCTGCAGGAAATAATGGCTTCCAAAATCAAAAGAGTAGCAACATTCATGAAATGAACGCAGAAGATTCATCAGCAGAAAATGACAAGGGTCTCCAGTAAACTGTAGTCTGGGAGACCCAGTATGTGGACCTGGAAAACCCATCAAGTTAGCGAACTACTACACGACACTACACATACAAAGAGGAGAAGAAGATGGAGATTATGTGATGATCAAGACGAAGATATACAATAAAGAAAATGAAGAAACAACAATATATGTAATACTCAACTCTGAGGCTACCGAAGATTTCATCCACAAGGAAATCTGCGACAAATATGGCCTCCGGACCAAACAAGCAAAGAAAGTGAGACATGTCTACCTAGCAGATGGAAAGCCAAGTGCAATGGGTCCTATAACCCATACGGTAACAGTACCTATGGACATTGACAACCATAGGGAAATGGCAACATTTCAGGTAGCAGATCTCAAGAACCATGAGACAGTCCTCGGGATTCCATGGTTACGAAAACAAAATCCGATAATCGATTAGAAAGAGAACAAGATGACCTTAACGAGTGAACCATGTGTGACACAATGTCACAACAGTTCACCTGTGGCCTACTTGACACCGGTACGAGATGTGGAAGAAGATGCTTTACATGCACAGTTCGCCGAGATGCGGCAAGATAAGAGGATCCGGATACAAAAACTGGACCAAGAGGCGAAAGTGCCTACCAAGGGTTCTAAAGGGGCAGCAGGACACGACCTGTATGCCAATAAAGGAATCAAGATACCTGCCAATGAGCAGGCAATGATAGCAACAGGAATAGCCATCGGACTACTAGAAGGAACATATGGATGAATAGTATCCCGCAGTGGTCTAGCAGTCAAACATTGACTCATGACTATGGCAGGGGTGATAGACATCGACTATACAGGTAAAATCAAAGTGGTGCTGGCAAACCTGTCTCAAGCGGACTACAAAGTCCAAAGAGGGGATCAAATTGCACAGTTGATCATCGCAGAAATCAACAAAGAGGATCTGCACGAAGTAGATCAATTGAAAGAAACCACAAGAGGAGAGAAGGGAATTGGAAGCAGGGACCAAAACCAGCCTGATATAACAAAAAGAATTGAGATCAAAGAGATCACAGCACAAGCCTTTGGATGGTACAATCGAAGAGGAGATATAACGGGAATTCTCAAATGGACTTACGAAGATGAAAAAGAGGTCCTAGCGAAAATCAACATCAGCATGGAACTAGCAATCCAAGACAAGAAATACCAAAGCAAAAAGGGATGGAAAGAATTGATTCCAAAGAAATATCATCAATTCACCAACCTATTCCAAGAAGAGGAAGCTACAGAGCTACCACCTCGAAGACCAGGAATCGCTCATGAAATTCAACTGGACAAAGACAGGAAAACGGGAAAAATAAAAGAGATTCCCCACAAGAGGTTATACGCACTAGAAGAAGCAGAGCTTGAAGAACTTAGGAAGTACATCGAGCAGAACCTAAAGCGAGGATGGATCAGAGACTTCTTCGTATCAGGAGGCTCACCAATACTATTCATTAAAAAGAAAGATGGAAAAATGTGACTCGGTGTGGACTACAGAGCCCTCAATTCGGTTACCAAGAAAGATTGATATCCACTACCCTTGATTGGCAAAGCACTGAATAGACTGCAGTCAGCAAAATACTTCACCAAACTCGACAACAAGGATGCATACCACGATATATGTATCATGGTAGGAGACAAATGGAAAACTACATTTGCCTCAAGATACAGAATGTTAGAATACTTGGTTATGCCTTTCGAGCTAATCAATACATCAGCTTTATTTCAGAGATGGATCAACAAGGTACTCAATAAGTACCTTGATATATGTTGCATCATATACTTAAACGACGTGCTCATCTACTCGGAAAAATTGCAACAATACCAGAAGAATATCGGCAATATAATGGCGGCAATACAAGGATCAGGAATGAAGATCAAATCAACAAAATGCGAATTCCATAAAGAAGAAACAGAATACCTAGGATTTATCATTAATTGAAGCGGGGTCAAGGTCGACCCTGTGAAAACAGCAGCAATATGGGATTGAGCCCAGCCAAACAACAAAAAAGATGTTCAATACTTTATAGGATTCTGCAACTTTTATCGAAGGTTCATAGAGGGATTTAGCAGGCTTGTAAAACTACTCTATAACCTAACAAAGAAAGACAAGAAATGGGAATAGGAAGAAAGGGAATAGAAAGCATATGACGCAATATGGACGCATCTAACATCAGCGCCCATACTAGTTCATTTCGACCCAAACCAAACAACAATGATCTAAACAGATACCTCAAAATATATGTGCTCAGGCATACTATCACAACAATGTTAAGACAGAAAATGGAGGCCAGTGTCTTATCAATCCAAGACAACAACCCTGGCAGAGTGCAACTACGACGTTGCGAACAAAGAACTATTAGCGATAGTTCAAGCATTAAAGGAATGGAGGAGATACGTTCTGAACAACAACCATCCAGTCTGAGCTCTAACCGACTATAAGAATCTGGTCCCATTCATGACTAGGAAAAAGCTGAATGACCGCCAGATAAGGTGGATGGAACACCTTAGCAAATACAACTTCAAAATCGAATACCGACGAGGCAAAGAGAGTTGAAAGTCAGATGCTCTCACAAGGATCGCAAGCGACAAACTACAAATAGAAGAGGATAAAAGAATCAAACAAAAAACATGAACACTATTACCAAAAACCAATTTTGAGGCAATGGAGGTTATCCAATTTACAAAAACAATGAAAGGAAAATTGAGAAGACAAACGAAAGCGACAAAACAATTCAGGCAATAAGGGAAGCATTGAAAGAAGGAAAAAAGGAGATGAAAGGAATTGCTCTGGGTTTATGCCAATGGAAGGATGAAAATATGTGGTACGATGGAAAACAATTGATTCCGGAAAAAGAAGAGATAAGGACAAACATCATACGACAACACTACGATATCCAAATGGCAGGATATAGAGGAACAGCTAAAACCACGAAATTCATCACGAGGTTATTCTATTAGCTAGGAGTGCACAAAGATGTCAAACCATATGTCAAAAACTGTAACATATGCCAAAGGATGAAAACGGCTAAACACGCACCATATGAATTACTGAAATTGAACGAAGTTCCCGAACGACTATGGAAAACAAGTACTATGGATTTAATCACAGACCTACTGGCATCAGAAAATTGTGATAGCATCCTAGTCATGGTGGATCGTTTGACCAAAATGAGTTATTTCATTCCAGTCAGAAAAAATATCGACACGAGGGATTTTATACTAACATTCTTCTGAGAGGTCTTCCAACATCATGGCCTCCTAAAAAATATTATTACTGATCGAGGAACACTATTCACATCAGGACTATGGAAGAAAGTAACAGGAAAAATAGGCATACAAAACAGGATGAGCACAGCATTCTACCCGCAAACAGATGGACAAATGGAATGGGTAAATACAATACTAGAACAATATTTACAGGCCTACGTCAATTACCAACAAGATGATTGGTACAAACTGCTATCAATGGCCGAATTTGCATACAACAATGGCAAGCAAGAAACGATCGGCACCACACCCTTCTTCGCGAATTACGGACAATATCCGCAAAGTCAGACCACATATCATACGATCAATAGTATAATGCCGGACAAAACAAATATGGGAGAAATACACGAGACATTACAATACGAAATGTGTCAAGGACAACAACGACAAAAAGAACAATACGATAAGCACTGAAGGCCTGATCCGAACATACAACCAGGTGATATAGTATGGCTAATACCATGCAATATCCATACAACACGACCATCAAGGAAATTAGACTACAAGAAAATTAAACCATTCAGGATACTGGAAAGAGTGGGCAGCTGAGCCTATAAACTTGACCTTCCACCCTTGATATGAATACACCACACATTCTACATCTCACTCCTCGAATTAGACAATGACATCAAGTTTCCCTTATAAATAATTTCTCCTCCCTTTCTGATTTGAACTCGATAGAGAACAGAATACTAGCTTCACGAAAAAATCGATTCTCGCTTCTTCCACGCTCATTTCCAATACTGAGCCAAGTGGACAGGATATTCACCCAAACATGATAAAACTTGGTACTTCACATACAACATTGAATACGTACAAGATGCCATCTCAACCTTCCACCAGCAATACCCAGGCAAGCCCAGCCCAGGTAACGATCACGTTCAACCAAGACAAAGGCGAGGGAAAGGCTCTCACGCCATTGCAACAACATGAGGACTGGGGTGATAACTCCCGCCAAACTACACCGACCAGTCCTGAATCCTCATTCATGGGGCCGACAGACGAAGAACTCAGAGAAAGAGAAAACCAAGTACAGCATATCGCCATGTCATGGACAGTATGCTGTGATGACGGTTACCAAATACATTTTGGCGATAAAGAAGCCTCAGGATGGTTCCCAAGAGAATGTCGAAAGCGTGGTCTATGCCAAGACCACCTCCTGAAGCATTGTTGCCAATGCTTCAGAAATGGGTACAGGATGTACTGGGTACAGAAAATCTCTGCTGGATTCTATGCGCAGAAGGATGGAAGTAGGGAAGAGTTGGAAGGAGAAGATGCCAGAAAGGCATGGGCCGCGAGGACGCGGTCCAGGGAAGGGGAAGCCCGAAACTTCTCGGCAGACATGGAACTGGACGTCAGGAGCCTACACAGGCAAATCTGGGGACTCCGTGAACAACTTGGCCAGGCCAAAGCTACAATTTTGGCAAACAACAAAATGATCGCAGAGCTAAGACAGCTGAACGATAATCAGCGGCACACGATCGAAATGGCGAATCTGACCCTAGAATTGGTAAGGGTCAGATTGATGACAGCAGACGAAAAGTTCCACAAGCTGAGAAGGACTATGCGCTCGGTGAGACGGGAACTATTGAAACTGGGAGACAAAGCCTGATGGGACTCTGGCTTAGGAGGAGGGGAGCTAATGTCACGAACATGACTTGGCATGAAAAAGGTTTTCACGTGACACATGGTTATGAGTCACATGATTTATTATGTGTGGGATTTGTAATGCTTTCGTACATGGCTCAAATATGAGTCATGGGATGTGTGTCTGGCGAGTATGCCTTGCGAGTGTGCCTTCTAGGTAAGCCTTGCACATATGATTTATGTTTCACACATGACCTCTTTATGAGGTCATGGGGTTCAGACATATGACTCAGTCGAGTCATATGACTTGTTTATTGTGTTTATGATTTGTTTTTGAGTTTTTGCACATGACCTCATTATGAGGTCATGGGTTTTGAGCATGTGACCACTTTGGGTCGCATGACTACCGGTGGGAAGAATACTATATAAGGAGGCCGATGCGGCCGAGGAAGATAGGTTCTTCACGCTTTTTTCCAAGTACTTTTCCTACTTATTACTTTAATGAATATAAGACACCTTTACAATCTTTATCTTTATTGCAACGTTATTGTTACCCCAAGGAAAGTTCTTTACGAAGAAGAGTTAGAGAAAGTTTACTATAGGTGTTCCCAATAGAAGACAAAGGTCTTGTACAATCGATAACGTAGGCAGAGGCATAGTGCTATCGTAAGACTAAGGAAAGAAACAGAATAAGAGAAGTATCATTCCACATCACAAAGAACTAACTATCCAAGGAGGGATCATTACACTTATACTAGCCAATTATCATGAGTTCCACTGACTTACTATTAATATCTGGTACTTAGAAAATGGAAATACCATGAATGTAAAGTCCGGACAACAATCTGAAGTATCTGAGCCTATCGGACAGAAGATTAGAACAATATCCAGAAAAGGAATATCTCCAATTAGTATAGTACAGTACCTTCCATAAGATCCTACTAGTAAATTATATTTGATATTGGTCTACCAACTTTTATTAAATTTATAGGAATATGAGACTAGTGTTTTGAAGTTCAAAAGTAATATATACAAGATACAGGAGAAATACTGGTTAGGGGAGAGGGTTACTAGTTTTATCCTTAGTATGGTAAAATAAAATTTTAATATAGACAAGTTTCTCGCCATTGAATAGTGGGGATATAAAGTGAGTAACACATCTTGTACAAACTTGAAGTCTTATAAAAAGCAATACTGAGAACCACTTTTGGGAATCAAGAAGTGAAAAACTAAAATTATGAAATTTATAGATATCAATTGATAGAAAAGGTAAATTTAGAAATACAGTTCTGAACAACTTGAGTTGAAACTACTTGTCATCTCACCAAAAGTGACATTTTGGTAGTATCAATAAATTCAACTTTATTAGTTAGGCCTAGTAGGATCAATTAAGAATGAGATATTCTTTCCATAACAGGTTAGAAAATCTACAGTATAATTTAAAATTAGGTGTAATTATTTTCTGTGACATTAAGACCTAGCAAGAATGTCAATTATTTAATTTCTGCATCTTGGAGGATTCATTGTTGTTAGGAGTACTAGGATCCAATATCTAGGAACCATCCTAAGCAGGGTAACCCCACTCAGAATTAAAATCTCTGGTCTCCAACACCTCCCTCTGATCCTCTTATGGGGCTTGCACGTCATCTTATCTATCAATTTCAGTTGTGTCCAGTGACTATAATAGTACAGTATTGGAGGTATAAGAATAATACCATATGTGTTACTGCCTTCATTCTGACTGGATCCTGTTCGCAGAATATATGGGAGGGGACCTTTGGCTAGGTCTGGGAAGTAGAGAGGAGCAAATCCATAAACTACTCAAGGGGTTACTGGTTACAACTGAAACAAGAAGCCCATGGTAATAAATGTTGGGATTAAGAGAGTAAGGGAAAGAATAATGAAAAGAAGAGAATTAATAAATTGTGTGGCAGATTTGCCCCATGATATGGTTGAGGCTCTGGACTAATTCCTGACTATAAATAGCACTCAGTGTATTTCAGAAAATTGATAACACTGCCACATATTGGCTATTGCTGGTTTGTATACAAGATGTGGCATGAAGCTGGATATAAGATGGTATTATCAGATCTACTGCTCGGTTCAATAAAGATGTACGATCAGATTAGATCTGCAGGCGAGATAGGACCAGCGTCCGAACAACTGCGCAGTACAGTCGCACCTCGCTATAATGGACCACTTTGTATGAGAAACCTCGCCATTACGAATGAATCGTACGGGAATCAAGACCCCTGCTCCCATACAAGCCCCAACTCTTGGCGTTCTTTATAACGAGGTGCGACTGTACATATTTGATCTTCCTTGTGGAGCGTGCACAATCCTCTGTCGGATCGGCCAGGCTGCGCTTCGTACTGTACAACAAATTCTCCCCAGCTCTGTTTTTGAAACCACTTCCCTTCATCATCCTCATTAAAGAGCACAGCACGATTTAACGTAGCTGTCGGATACGGCACACGGGCAACTCAACCTCCCTTCATTGCTGTCGATAGCAAGAAAACTTCGTACGAGAATAAATATGACTACCTTCATAATTATAAGCGAGCACAGGAACCCTTAAAGTAATAGAAACATTTGTTTTCGGGGTATACGTATTTTAGCATCTCACCGGGTATGGCCGACGGGGCCACCGCCGCCCACCCGACGAAATTCCGGAGAAGCAGATAAGTGGATTCCGGCCGCAGTCGGTGAGGAGGTTTTGTCAGGGGTACTTCTCGGGATATAAACTCGCACAAAATTGTCGGCATAAAAGAAGAGAGCGTAGACATGGGGTGAAAGAACTATAGTAGGAGAGAGAATATCATTGTCAGTATCTAAAGTTTTAGAATTCATGCGCTTGAAGATAAATAGAACAGAGCTTGTGGGATATCGTTTATGTGTCCGATCAGATAGAAGAACTCTAATAGCGTGGATAGAAGCTCTCGCCTAGCCGGTCCTTTGAACTGCAAATGCGGTGAGAGGTACCGGACCGGTCGAGAACTCACTTACCTCCTACTCAAGACGTGGCCAAGTGAGGCACGCAAGTACCAGCTATATAAATGAAGAGGGTTAATATCAGCGGGGGGAGAAGTCAATAGTAAAACAAATATCCACAGACTCACAAATCCCCAATCCGCTCTTTCCCGTTAATATATACAATCCGCTAACTTGACTTTTTCGGCAAGAGTGAGGTAAGAATAATGTCGTAGTAGCACTTCGCTCATGATAGTGGGGCTAACTGTTGAGCAAGTTTACGCCATGATGCTCCACGGGATCCACCACGACTTCCTGAGCACCTACGAGCGGGGCTTCGAGATGGGGACCATCGGACTCGTGAGACGGGTGTTTGAGGCTGTATTGAAAAAATGCCCAAGCCCCGACATTCGCAGCCTGAGGAACTACTGTTTGTATACAAAGACCCTCCCCTTTTCGAGACTAACTCTCCGGAAGCCATTCCCGCGCTCACGAAACAACCCCTACGACATATCCAACGCAGGAAGCCGCCAAAACAGCCCCAGCTCGTTCCATCACTCCAGAAACCAAGAATCGGGTCATCAAGGGCAAGATTCCACAACGGAAAATACGAAAAGATGGCACAAATCAGAGTGGTGGAGATAACACCACCCCGACAAAGCCCCGACATAAGACGCACGGCCGCGCCAGGAAACACACCTGGAAGAAAGAGGAACTCACACTCGAACAACCCAGGAGCAACCGGATTCTCCTATCCCAGAACGATGACATCAAACCCCCAGAAATCCATACTCCCATCCCTACCCTTCCGATTCCGCCCGCTCAACCCCTCCTCCCCTCACGTACCCCTCCAAAGACTCCAATCCCCCATCCACGGACGTGCACAACCTCTACGCACACTGCCTGCAAGACTTGTAAGCCGTCACAAATGCGAAGGTGCTGCGTTTGCCACCTCATTTCCCCACTGGAAGAGCAGATCTGCGCCAAATGCTATCACCTCGGGGGTGAATGTGTTTACTGCGAGGAGGACTTTCACACTTTCGTGGGCTGTTGCAGATGTGCTGGCGGCGGAGGAACTGGAGGCGGGGAGTACAGTTTTGGCAGGGAGGTGTGTTGGGAAAGTGATGTTTTGGGGTGTGATGGGTGGTGCGAGAGCGGGACTGTGGATGGCGAGGTTTGGTTGGCATAAGTGGTACGATCTCCAGAGTTGGTGGACTTCTGATTCTCCGAAGAGATTTTTTTTTATTCTCAAGGGGTATCTATTTTCTTTGTTTTTTTTGGTGGGGGGGAGGTTTTATATTTTGTCATGTATGGTCTTGATGGGTTAGAAGGGGTTGGTTGATTGTTTTAGTTTTAGGTTATGATCATGACTTATGATCTCCGGAGGGTGTAAAACATGTACCGACTGGGTTTGCTTAGGGTTCGTGGTTGTAAGTTTACCGGTTTGTATCTTACGGTATTTTACTGTAAAATACAGTATTATATTCCACGATACAGTATTTTATAATGAAACATGAGAAAGAAACAATCAAATTCTCAGCAATACCAGCATGATCATCAGCCCGTATCCAATTTGTTCCCTTTTGGCCTGACCGTACCATTCCATCCTCTTCTCTTTCCCTTTCTGCCTACTCCGTACACTTTCCCTTCTCCCCTCCCCCCATGCCCATGCCCTTTTCTGTCCCCTTTCTTCTCCATTTCAAGTTCCTTTGCATGCTCCAGCCCGGCTTGCTTTTCATCTGACCTCTACTACCCTTTCGGATCCAGCTCTCCTTCCTTGACCCTTTCTCCATGGAACAGTAAGTTGCTCTCCCTCTCTCACCCTATTTCTACCCCTATTCCTCTTCCATTTCCTAAGCCGACTCTATCACTACTGACTGGGATGAGTTCCGCCATACTAGTTTCCATCCCTGCTCTTGGCTGCCAGGATACCGCTTTCTTCAAGCCCAACCCATAATGCCCATGCCGTTGTCGCTTATGTGATTGTTCCGGTGAAGGAGTTATTAGATCTCGAGGAATGGAAGGAGGATCATTACTAGCTGTTATAAGGTTAGTATATAATCTTTTAGTTGAAACTAGGAAGTAATATATAGCTAGGAAAACAGAATAAACATACATGTATGTGGTAAAGTAAGATCAACCAGTGGGTATAACTGGTATGGGTACTCGGTTATTGGTTTTGTTTTATGTTTTGTTTTAAGTATTATTTGATACTTAGTTGTGTTTTATGGTTTGTTTTAAGTATCACTTTGATACTTGGTTTTGTTTTACGTATTGTTTTAAGTATCATTTTGATACTTGGTTTGTTTTAAGTATCGTTTGATACTTAGTTTTGTTTTACGTATTATTTTAAGTATTGTTTTGATACTTGGTTTGTTTTCCCAAAGAGTATCGCTTGATATCTTTGATTAGCTTCGTTCATGCTAGACATGAACAAGATTTGTGTATTTAAAGACCGCCTGATTTCATGATGGAAAAGGCAGACTTCGACAGACAGTATTTCAATATACTTGGTTGAATGGTTACTTCTTTGTTCCTCAGTACACCTTTTGAAATCTCCTTTAGTTCTCAGCTCTCGCCTCTTCTCTGGAAGAGCAGGCCACCTGCCAACTATCGTATCTATTACCGATAATGTGATTAGTACCTTGCGACCATATTACAGTAGGCCTGCCAGTACTGGACTTGTAGGCCTTAAACCTTGACCATCATGTATCTCAGGGTCTAGTTGTTTATATACTCATCATTAGCTAAGAATTGTATGGTGAAAATATAGGAGTAGTACCTTGTATAAGATCAACTTCTACAGAGTCCATCTGTTGATCAAAATCCAAATCCAGAACTTGATCCTCAAGCTCCAGTTTATCCTCCCATGTTAGCTCCTACCATCGATACTTTTCTGTTGGCTTTCTGTATAGGATGTGGTGATTGAGGTAAAGAAATGTGAGTGTATTGACCCATGCAGGTTGAAGCCAATTGCAGAACATGCTGTGAATTAAATTTTGAACTGAAAAAGAGCACTTGCTTGGAACCAAGTTGGCAGGTGTACAGAATAGTCGAATAGCAATATTTGCAAGTTCTAGAGTCAGGCTCTGCTGTGCATACCAGAAAGTAAGTAGATTCTCAAATTTCCAGCTTGCATTTGAGGCTAAAAAGAGACTAAATCTCCCTGATAGGTAAAGAAGTCTCTTTATGCTCTGAAAGCAATATCTCATGAAGGAGTAAACTGATACATATAGTGAAGAACTGTATTATGCTACTCGATAGTGGTTGGAAATTGAACATTGAAAGGGGTAAGAAAGTAGGCAGTCCAGTGAAGTGACCAGACCTGACACTTCATGCACTGGTCGAAAAGATCAACCAATTGTGCTACAGCAGGTTGAGGTACCTGCTTGCTTGTACCAACTAAGTGTCTTCTGATCTCTAGTCACCGGTCTACAATCTTACCAAGATATGAATCCCCAGACTCCGAAAATAGCTGGTGGTCATGGATAGGTAAAATCAAATCTCGTAGCTCTTCTACCAGATTCCAAAAAAGCTGGCTTCCCAAAAGATCAATAACAGTATTATTAATACTGCTATGGGTATCAAGAAGATAGAGTTTGAAGGCATCCTTATTCCGGTGCAGAGAATTGATCACATGTGCTTGCATAACCCAGCATAGTATAACAGAAAGGATTAAGATACTGGTTTTGCCATAAATAATCTTGTGTTTTTCGTGCAAAATAGAGAGCTGTTTCAGTGAATATCAAAAAGCTATTATAATAAGAGTTATACATTGCTGGATTTCCTTGTAATACCCAATGCCGAGGAGTTCACCTATCAGTAAATGGAGTCCATAGGAATCGCAAGGTACCATTAGTGGTCATGATTTTCGTAGTCTGTTATCCTCTTCAACTATCTTCCATACACCTAATATGGTACTGCAAGTGTCAGTTGCAAAGCTATTAATCCTTTCCCAATTACCATGTAGTAAGCTATTCAGCTTATTCATAACCCATTGTACAATGTTTTGTGATATACAAGCCATTGATCTGCATTCCTCAGAACAATAGTAAAATGTTCTTCTATCTGTCTAAATAGAAATATTAATAATTCTATTCTTCATAATATTATCACTTTCATCAAAAATAATATTGAAAAAGTAATTAGAGCATAGAATTTCATCCACCTCAGCTTTGGTCAGAGTATATGCATTGTCCAATAGAGTGGTCCTTAGAGATTCAATGCTTGGAGGTTTATAAGGGGGTACGATAAACTGGAAACTGTCTAGAAGGTAGGATGATTGAATGAGGGAGAAGGGAAGGTTGTTCATTTATATCGCTAAAGTGAACTGTGTATCGGCAGTGGCCTTATCTATTGGCCATAATTTTTGGATTGCTGTATCCAATACCATTTGCGGAGAAACTATTCAGCTAGCTACAGTGCCATTCCTGATATTTATCGCCTCAATGTAACTAACCATCCCTCCTTGGATGGTTAGTTCTTGGCAACGGGGAACGATACTTCTCTTCTCTTTCTTTTCTTTTCTTTGTCTTACGATAGCACTAAGCCTCTGCTTACGTTACCGATAATATAAGACCTCTGTCTTTTATGGGGAATGCCTATAGTAAGCTTTCTCTAGCTCTTCTTCATGAAGAGCTTTCCTTGGCGTAACGATAATGTTGCAATAAAGATAAAGATTGCAAAGGTGGTTTATATTCGTTAAACGAATATGTAGGGAAAAGAATTTAGAAGTCAATCTATTTTTAATTAAACTCATACAGCCTTCATCTTTACGTGTCGCGGTGGTTTCTCGTACACAGATCAACTGATAATCGGTATACCACTAATCCTAGGCTAACTAAGTCTACAGTTCCGCACCTGCGATCCCCGAGTCAAGCCCGCATGGAAACTAATTACAAGACCATCAAACAACCCAGTGCCCGCTCTGGTTCAAGTCCGTAGCCCCTCTGGTATGAAGCCAACCAGCACTGAGTGAAGCCGAAGCCGAGCAAAAGACCAACCCAACCAGGTTCCTCATCCAGCAAATATAAAATCACTACCGCTCGGTCTGAACACCGTCCCGCAAAACCTCCACCACAATAGAAAACCAACAAATCCCAAGCAAATATAAACTACAGGCGACACAATGGTAGAGAGGAGGTGACCAACATGTCCACCTCTCGCATCCGCATGCCAGGCCATCGACCCTATCAACCCACTTTGCCAAGTTCCTCTGAAGAGTGTAATGGTGAGGAGGACCTGTACCCGCTGCCTGTCCCCCAAAACAAACTCATAAACAAAAGAAATACATAGAGGTAGTGACAGACCTAAACCGCCAGTGGGACCTATCTCCCACCCATGGTGCCATGCCCCCGCCATCCATGCCCATTGCCAGACCAAAGAAACCAAACAACCCCCACAAAACCCAACACCAAGACCCAAACAAGTCCAACTAAGTGGTCGCAACCCACTATCCACACAGGTGGCCATCAACCATCTGGGTCATCGAGGAGCTTTGAAGCACTCAGCAGCTTCATCCAACAGCCCCATTAGGTCGGAAACACTTAATTAGACATCGCCCAACCTGATTCATGCCAGACCGGTGCTTACAGGTGCCTCTCCCTCCCCAATCAGCCCTCCCCAAGCCTCACACACCAGGTGCCACAGAGCCCATCCAGCTCCCTCAGTCCCTTAGACAGATCAACCATCTGACAGCCACAGGACGGCTATACCTAACCCCGTCAGGCAGCCACTTGTCTTAGCCATGCCAACAGAGCCACAACCCTTTACTCCATATAGCTGAGGAGAGCCCACCAGCCGAAGCCGGGAGCCACAGAGGAGGTAGCACCAATACCCGAAGACACCAGCACCAGCCACACCATCTAACCCAGCTGAACCAAAGTCTAACTGAGCTGGGAAAAGGTAAGCAGAGGTAGCTAAAGCCAGCTCCACAGGTCCGGCAACTGGCACGGACCAAACAATAGGCAAGAGGCATCACCAACTGATG
Source organism: Tuber melanosporum (assembly GCF_000151645.1). NCBI lineage: Eukaryota > Fungi > Ascomycota > Pezizomycetes > Pezizales > Tuberaceae > Tuber > Tuber melanosporum. Next base: position 27,040 of record NW_003298989.1, read on the forward strand.
CAACAAGAAGGGGGAGGGCGAACGAGCAGAAGCAGATAAACGGAAGATAGGCCCCACTTGCAATGGGTGAAGCCGACAACCACAGACCACAACAGAACCACTCAGATGCACAGACAACACGAGTGCCTGGCAGCCAATTGTTCCACACCACCCCAGGCGGCCACAATAACCACACCAGGGGGCAAGAGTTTTCAGGGTCAAAGCCATCCCCACAGATGCGAGAAGGAGATGCCTGACTGAATCAGCATAAGTGCCGCAAGGACAAAAACTCCAAGGGAACGGTAATAAACAACATTGTCAGATTCCAACTGTACAAACGCAAATGTAATGAAGAGGGGCTGAGCAGGTACCGCCCTGCCATCTGAGGAATGATATGGCCGGTACGATGAGTTGATAATTGGGAAAGTCATTAGTCTAATACAAGGGCGTTTTGTATCGCGAGAACTAAGGACTCCATTAAAACTCAACAAAAGACATGAGCTGGCCCAAAGAACGACACGGGTGATCCCCCCAAACACAATGTTCAATCCCAACAATCGAACGTGAAACCTGTGAGTAGACGATAGACAGGAAGCAGTAGATGTTTTACCGAAAGGGGCTCATATGTGACCGTGATGAAGAGCTCGGAGTGACAGTATCGTAAGAAACTATCAGGCGATGAAACGAGAAGCAAACAAGTAGTCCGCAACCCAACACCTAACAGAGCTCAATACCAAAGACCCCAGGAACTACTGAGCAAACTCAGATATCTCCCCCAGAATCTGAGGCATCAAGGCCCACCATGAGGGCGAAAGAAATGCGCAGGGCGAAGCGACAGCAAGGCCAAGGAAAAGTACTTAGAATAAGGCGTGAAGAACCTATCCTCCTCAGCCGCATCAGCCTCCTTATATTGTATTCTTCCAGCCTGTAGTCATGAGACCCAAAATGGTCACATGTGTGAAACCAAATCATAACAAACTAGTCATGTGACCAAAGTGGTCACATGCTCAAAACCCATGGCCTCATAGCGAGGTCATGTGCAAAAACTCATAAACCAATCATAACGCAATAAACAAATCATATGACTCAACTGAGTCATATTCATAAAACCCATGACCTCATAATGAGGTTATGTGCAAAACATAAATCATATACGCAAGGCTTACCCGCAAGGCACACTTGCAAGGCATACTCGCCAGACATACATCTCATGACTCATATTTGAGCTATGTGCGAAAGCATCGCAAATCTCACACATAACAAATTATCTGACTCGAATGAGTCATATGTGTGAAACAATAACATACCTGTGACTTATAACCTTGTGTCACGTGAAAATCTTTTTCATGCCAAGCCACGTTCATGACATTAGCTCCCCTCCTCCTAAGCCTGAGTCCCATCAGGCTTTTTCTCCCAGTTTCAATAGTTCCTGTCCTGCCAAGTGCATAGCCCTTCTCAGCTTGGGGAACTTTTCGTCTGCCGTGCTCCATATGACCCTTACCGATTCTAGGGTCAGATTCGCCATCTCGATCATGTACTAATGATTATCGTTCAGCAGTCTTGACTCCGAGATCATTTTGTCATTTGCTGAAATTGTAGCCTTGGCTTGGCCAAGTTGTTCTCCGAGTCCTCGAATTTGCCTGTGTAGGCTCCTGACGTCCGGTTCTGTATCTGCTGAGGAGTTTTAGGCCCCTTCCTCCTTGGACCACGTCCTCATGGCCCATGCCTTTCTGCCATCTTCTCCTTCTAACTCTTTCCTGCTTCCACCCTTCTGTGGATAGTATCCCGCAGAAACTTTGTGTACCCGGTGCATCCTGCATCAATTTCAGAAGCATTGTTACCAATGCTTCAGGACATAGTCCTGATGTGGACCACGCTTTCGACATTCCCTCGGGAACCATCCCTAGCCTTCTTTGTCGATAAAGTGTGTTTGGCGCCTGTCATCATAGCATACCGTCTATGACATGGCGTTATGCTCTGCTTGTGTTTCCCTCTCTCTGAGTTCTTTGTCAGTCGGCCCCATGAATGAGTATTCGGGGCTGGTCGGTGTAGTTTAGCAGGGGCAATCACCCCAGCCCTCGTGTTGTTGCAAGAGCACGGGAGCCTTTCTCTCCCCTTTGTCTTGGTTAACCGTAATCATTACCTGGGCTGAGCTTGCCTGGATATTACTGGTGGAAGGTTGAGATGGCATCTTGTACGTGTTCGAAGTTGGGTACGAAATACCAAGTTTTATCGTGTTCGGCTGAATATACTGTCCACTTGGCTCCATATTGGAGGTGACCGTGGAAGAAGTGAGAATCAACCATTTTGTCGAGCTCGTATTCTGCTTCTCCGTCAAGTTCGATCGGAGTGGGAGCAATAAGTATTTGTGAGGGAAACTTATTGTCGTTGTATAATTCGAGGAGTGAGACGTGGAGTGTGTTGTCTATTCGCATCGAGAGTGGAAGGTTGAGTTTATAAGCTCAGCTTCCCACTCTTTCCAATATCCTGAATGGTCCAATTTTCGTGTAGTCCCATTTCTTTGATAGTCATATCATATGGATATTGCGTGGTATTACCCATACCATATCTCCCAGTTGTATGTTTGGATCTGGTCTTCGGTGCTTATCGTATTGTTCTTTTTGTCGTTGGTGTGCTTGACTAATTTTGTATTGTAATGTCTCATGTAGTTTCCCCATATCTGTTTTATCCGGTATTATACTATTAATCATATGATATGTAGTCTGATTTTGTAGATGTTGTCCGTAATTTGCAAAGAAGGGTCTCATGCTGATAGTTTCTTGCTTTCTATTGTTGTATGCAAATTCGGCCATTGATAACAGTTTGTACCAATCATCTTGTTGATAATTGACGTAGGCCCATAAATATTGTTCGAATATTGCCTTTACCCATTCTGTTTGTCCATCCATTTCTGGGTGGAACGCTGTGCTGATTCTGTTTTGTATCCCCATTTCTCCAGTTACTTTCTTCCATAGTCCCGACATGAATAGTGTTCCTCGATCGGTAATGATATTCTTGGGGAGGCAGTGGAGTCGGAAGACTTCTCAGAAGAATGTTTGTATGAAATCCCTCATGTCAATATCTTTTCTGACTGGAATGAAATGACTCAATTTGGTGAGATGATTCACCACGACCAGGATGCTATCGCAATTTTCCGATGCCGGTAGGTCGTTGATGAAATCCATAGTAATTGTTTCCCATGGTCGTTCAGGAACTTTGTTTGATTTCAGTCATCCATATGGTGCATGTTTAGCCATTTTTGTCTTTTGGCATATGTCGCAGTTATTGACATATCGTTTAACATCTTCACGTAGACCTGGCCAATAGAATTACCTCGTAATGAATTCCGTAGTTTTAGCCATTCCTCCATGTCCTGCCTTTGGATATCGTGGTGTTGTCATATGATGTCTATCCTTATCTCTTCTTTTTCCGGAATCCATTGATTTTCGTCGTACCACATGTTCCCATTCTTCCCTTGGTATAAACCCAGAGCAATTTCTTTCATCTCCTGTTTTTCTTTATTCAATGCTTCTCTTATTGCCTGAATTGTTTTGTCTCCTTCGTTTGCCTTCTCACTCTCTCTTTCCTTAGTTGATGTGAATTGGATAACCTTAATTGCCTCGAAGTAGGTTTTTAGTAATAGAGTTCGCGTTTTCTATTTGATTCTTTCATCTTCTTTCGTTTGTGGTTTGTCACTTGCAATCCTTGTGAGAGCATCTGGCTTTCCACTCTCTTTGTCTGGCCGATATTCGATTGTGAAGTTGTATTTGCTAAGATGTTCCATTCACCATATCTGGCAGTTGTTCAGTTCTTTCATAGTCATGAACAGGACCAGATTCTTATAGTCAGTTAGAACTCGGACTGGATGGTCGTTGTTCAGAATTTATCTCCTCCATTTCCTTAATGCTTGAACTATCGCTAATAGTTCTTTGTTCATAACGTCGAAGTTGCACTCTGCGGGGGTTATTGTCTTGGATCGGTAAGACACTGGCCTCTATTTTCCATCGTCACATTGTTGTAATAGTATGCCTGAGCACACATATTTCGAGATGTCGGTTTCGATCATTATCCTTCGATTTGGGCTGAAATGAAGCAGTATAGGTGCTGATGTTAGATGTGTTCATATTGCATCATCTGCTTTTTGTTCTGTTTCTTCCTATTCCCAATTTTTTGTCTGTCCTTGTTAGGTTATAGAATGGTTTTGCAAGCCTGCTGAATCCCTCTATGAACTTGCGATAAAAGTTGCAGAATCCCATAAAGCATTGAAGATCTGTTTTATTGTTCAGTTTGGCCCAATCCCATATTGCTGCTATTTTGACAGGGTCGACCTTGACCCCGCTTCGATTGATGATAAATCTGAGGTACTCAGTTTCTTCTTTATAGAATTCGCATTTTGTTGGTTTGATCTGCCTTCCTGATCCTTGTATTGTGGCCATGATATTGCTAATATCCTTCTGGTGTTGTTGCATGTTTTCCGAGTAGATGAGTACATCGTCCAAGTATACAATGCAACATATATTGAGGTACTTATTGAGTACCTTGTTGATCCATCTCTGGAATGAAGCTGGTGCATTGGTTAGCCCAAAGGGCATAACCCAGTATTCGAACATTCCGTATCTTGAGGCAAATGTAGTTTTCCATTCATCTCCTGCCTTGATGTGTATATTGTGGTATGCATCCTTGATGTCGAGTTTGGTAAAGTATTTTGCTGACTGCAGTCTATTCAGTACTTCTCCAATCAAGGGTAGTGGATATCGATCTTTCTTGGTAATCGAGTTGAGGGCTCTGTAGTCCACACAGAGTTACATTTTTCCATCTTTCTTTATGATGAATAGTATTGGTGATCCTCCTGATACGAAGGAGGCTCTGATCCATCCACACTTTAGGTTTTGATTGATGTAGTTCCTCAGTTCTTCGCACTCTGCTTCCCCTAGTGGGTATAACTTCTTGTAGGAAATCTCTTTTGTTTTTCCTGTTTTCTCGTCTTTTTCCAGCTGAAATTCATCATCGATTCCTAGTCTTCGAGGTGGTAGCTCCGTAGCTTCCTCTTCTTGGAATAGGTTCATGAATTGATGATATTTCTTTAGAACCAATTCTTTCCATCCCTTTTTACTTTGTTATTTCCTATCCTGGATTACTAGTTCCGTGCTGATGTGAATTTTCGCTAGGACTGCTTTTTCATCTTCGTATGTCCATTTGAGAATTCCTGTGGTATCTCCCCTTCGATAGTACCATCCAAAGGCCTATGCTGTGATCTCTTTGATCTCAATTCTTTTTGTTGTATTAGGCTCTTTTTGGTCCATGCTTCCAAATCCCTTGTTTTCTCTTGTAGTTTCTTCCAGTTGATCTACATCAGGCAGATCCTCTTGATTGATTTTTTCGATAATCAACTGTACGATTCGATCCCCTCTTTGGACTTCATAGTCCTCTTGAGCCAGGTTGGCCAAGATCACTTTGATTTCTCCTGTGTAGGTGACGTCGATCACCCCTGCCATGGTTATGAGTCTATATTTGACTGCGAGACCACTGTGGAATGCTATTTGTCCATAGGTGCCTTCTGGTAGTCCGATGGCTATTCCTGTTACTATCATTGCCTGCCCGATGGCAGGTATCTTGATTCCTTCGTTGGCATACAGGTTGTGTCCTACTGCCCCTTTGGAACTCTTGGTAGACACTTTTGCTTCTTAGTCTCGACTTTGTATCCGCACTCTCTTATCTTGCCACATCTCGGCGAACTTTGCATGCAAAGTTGCTTCTTCCGCTTCTCGTATCAGTATCGAGTAGACCACAGGTGAACTGTTGAGACATCGTGTCGTACATAGTTCGCTGATAGAGGTCATCTTGGTCTCGTTCCAATCGCTTGTCGGATTATGTTTTCGCAACCATGGCATCCCTAGGACTATCTCATGGTTCTTGAGATCTGCTACCTGAAAGGTTATCATTTCCCTATGGCTGTCAATGTCTATAGGTACTGTCGCCGTATGGGTTATAGGACCCATTTCACTTGGCTTTCCTTCCACTAGGTAGACTTGTCTTGCTTTCTTCGCTTCTTTAGTGTAGAGGCCATATTTGTCACAGATTTCATTGTCGATGAAGTTTTCAATGGCCCCAGAGTCAAGCATTGCATATATTGTTCTTTTTTCGTTTTCTTCATTGTATATCTTCCTCTTGATCATCACATGATCTCCATTTCCTGCTCCTCTTTATGTGTATAGTGCCGTGTAATAGATTGCTAACTTGATGAGTTTTCCAGGTCCACATCTTGGGTCTCCCAGACCACCGTTTACGGGGGACCCTTGTCGTTTTCCGCCTGTGAATCTTCTGCGATTATTTTGCGAATGTTGCTCCTCATTTGCTTCTGGAAGCGGTTATTTCTAGCAGCTTTGGTGCCTTGGTATCCACTGCCAGGTCAGCTTCTGCATTCTCGTATCCAATGTCCTGCTTTTCAGCACCTTAAGCAGAGTTTCCCGTTCATTCTTCTGGCATATTCTTCCTTAAAAAGGTTCAGAGCAGGTCCTGCCCTTGAGTTTTCTAACTCCATTGGCTCGCCTGGTGGTAATGCGCGACTTTCTCCTTGAACGGCTTGCGGTTTGAAGGTTTCGTCCACATTCCTTGATGATTGAACTACCATGTATGCTATAGTATTTTCTGAGTTGCTTTGAACCATGTTTAGCTTGCTTTCCTTATTGATGGCCCACCTTGTAAATCGTTCTACCGTAGTGTAATGTAAGTGAGAAATTCCCCATGCCTCTCGGAGTCTCTGGCTGTAGTTTCTTAGGAGGATGATATAGAAGGTAGCATCATCAAACTCGGCCTCGTATTCCAATAGTCAGCATTTGTTCCAGTATGCCGAAAAGGTCTATTTTCCTTGTTGGAGTTTTTCCAGCTTTCGTCTTACTGTCTCTTTAGCATTGGGATCCCTGACTTGTTCGAAGAGTGTCGCTTTGAACTCTTCATACATGACCCATTCCATCTGTTTCCTTCCATCTTGGAAGGGCATGATCTATTATCTCGCGAGTCTTCGTAGTAGTGATTCCACATATGGAATCTTGATCTCATCGTGGTGTTATCCATAGCCTTTAATGGCAAAATATCCTTCGCACTGTGCCAGGAATATTTGTAGCTTGTCTTTGGGTCCTTCGTATGTGTCAGGTTCCTTTGCTTTTGGTCATTGGATGTTTCCTTGTCCTGTATTTCTTGTTGCTGCTAGAAATGCTTGAAACTGATTCTCAGTCATTCCAAGTATCCTAGTGCCTAGTGTGGAAGCAGCAGGGGCCAGTGGCCCAGGTACTGCTGATCCTGACATTCTCTCTGGTCGTGTAGTTCCTGTGGGAGAGCTATTGACTGGTGATCCTTTCTCTGGGGTTACTGGACTTGCTGCTCTTGAGGGCTCTGCTGAAACGTAATTTAGGACGTCACTGAATCCTCCTAAGTTGAGGTTTTGATTGTCAATGTTGATATCTCCTTTCCTTTCTGGGTTGAAAGATGCTGTCTTGTATCATTTGGTGTTGCACTTGGTGACGCTTTATAATATAACGATCCCTCCTTGGATGGTTAGTTCTTGGCGACAGGGAACGATACTTCTCTTCTCTTTTTTTTCTTTTCTTCATCTACGATAGCACTAGGCCTCTGTCTACGTTACCGATAATATAAGACCTCTGTCTTTTATCAGGAATGCCTATCGTAAGCTTTCTCCAGCTCTTCTTCGTGAAGAGCTTCCTTGGCGTAACGATAACGTTGCAATAAAGATAAAGATCATAAAGGTGGTTTATATTCGTTAAAGTAATAAGTAGGAAAAGTACTTAGAACAAAGCATGAAGAACCTATCGTCCTCGGCCGCAGCGGCCTCCTTATATAGTATTCTTCCTGCCTGTAGTCATGTGACCCAAAATGGTCACATGTGCGAAACCAAATCATAACAAACTAGTCATGTGACCAAAGTGGTCACATGCTCAAAACCCATGGCCTCATAGCGAGGTCATATGCAAAAACTCATAAACCAATCATAACACAATAAACAAATCATATGGCTTGACTGAGTCATATTCATAAAACCCATGACCTCATAACGAGGTCATGTGCGAAACATAAATCATATACACAAGGCTTACCCACAAGGCACACTTGCAAGGCATACTCGCCAGGTGCACGTCCCATGACTCATATTTGAGCCATGTGCGAAAGCATCACAAATCCCACACATAACAAATCATATGACTCGAATGAGTCATATGTGTGAAACAATAACATACCTGTGACTCATAACCATGTGTCATGTGAAAACCTTTTTCATGCCAAGCCATGTTCGTGACACTCTACCTTCTCCTTATACTGTGTGCAGTTTGAAAGGTGATCGCACTGACAGGTAGTACTACGTGTAAAGCTTCTGCCACAGACCTAGCACCTTACTATTTCAGTCTTTTCTCCCGATCTTGATAGCATTTTTTTAATTCTAATTTCTTCCCAAGGTATATCCCTGTTTTCATACATACCTTTTTACCATGCTCAGTCTGTAGAGTATCAAATGAATAGTGAACTTGAGTATCTTTATTTCACCCCAAAGCCGATTGTTTGTTTGTTGAGTTGTCTATCTGTCCTTTCGCTCCCCACTTTCTTTTTTTCCTTCCCCTTATAACCCTAACCTTATCACATCATTGTATGTTTTGTATTATTCGTAATTTACAATACATGTAAAATACGGTCAGAAAATATAAAATACGTATTTTATGAAACCCTTGGTTTGCTAGTCGTTAGCTCGGAATAGCCCATCTTTCCGTCAATGTGCTTTCCCATGTTCCAGATTAGGTGAGATATACGCCGTATTCTTACATCATGATCACTCATGGGTTGCAAATTAGCGGGAATATGGAATAGGCGCAGCCTTTCCCCAATGAACCCTGATATTTTGGAGGGTACCATACCCCTAGAGTAGTCCTCAAACTCGCATTTGTTTACACTTCGTGAGAAACACCTATACCCTTCTCAACCAAAAAGGCTTTACACAAACTTGAGAACGCTGTATATTCCAATACTCTTCAAACTTTGCAGGCTCTCCGTCCCACTCCCGAGAAGCCATCTGTTCCGCGAAAGATGAGAAAAAAAACTCCCAATAGTTCCCCCACCGATAACCCTATTTCCAATGCAACACATATTCCAGGGGTCTTTGGCGATTGCGGGGACCAGCGCTCGCTACTCAGCATGGTAGACATCCCAGTAAGCAATTTCGGAGAGCGGCGGCTTCTGAGTGAAGGGTTGTGAGGACTTGATGTTGTATGATAGATACTCCCCCGTGTGATCCGGTGCGATAAGCCGGCAGCACTGTCTAGATGGCTGTAGACTACGCTCACTTTCTTTAGGTAAATTCTATAAGGTGGTGGTCCGGCGCCGGGCTTCCGTAGGACTCTCTTTGTGATTTGTTTTTCTTTAACCAGAGAATGGATATGCACTTGTAGGTATTATTACTGGAAAATTCAGTTCTTAAAATCTAGTTGTTTTTTGGATTCTGGGGGGATGGAGTGGTTGAGCTCCGCCGAGAAAGTTGCCCCTTTCGCAACAAGTGATTTTCCCTTACCATCCACTACAGACTCGAATGGAAAGAGCGATCCACCCCCGATAATCAAGCCCGAGTGCACATAAGGACAATGTGGTGAGTAGTGCAAACACTCCTTGGCGGGAAAAGCAAGGATCTAGAAAAAACCTGCTTGACGAGACTAATAAAATATAGGACAAAAACTGAGATTTCGATAGGGGAGTGGGCCAAAGGTTCCGTTTCTCGTGGGAAACATATGTGATCCCGGTTACGCCCAGCGCTTGGAAGCTGGGGCTCCATTTATCCTTCTATGATATCCATCCTGACCCACCGCGGCAATAGCCGACAAAGGACCCCTTTGGGCTACTGCGGCTACATTCTTCGCGACAATTGATCACTATTTGCAATCCGTGTGCCCCACGCGTTTCGCTCCGGAAAGCACTGGGAAAATAGCTCTGCCTAAGACTTTTAAGGGTTCATAGCTAAAGCGGGGAAAAGACAAAGTGGAAAATCACGCACTCAAAATCAACCCAATCATGTACAATAATCTCACCCACTCCCGCAAACGCGGATGTACTGTACCAAGAGCACCAGCTTCCTCTACCCGCGTGAAAAACTTTCTTTCCATGCATCTCCTGCTCTGTAACTTGACCTCAAATCTCCCCCCCCTTTATCGAGCAATTGAGAAACTTCTCCACCCCTCATGAGATCTTTCTCCTGTTCTCCAAACATTTTTTCTTACAACACCATGTAAACAACACTTCAATCATTTCCGCATTTTAAGAACAACATGTTGAATAGACCCACTGTCTATCAAGTGGAGAGGGTATCCAGACTGTTTTTCTGTTGTGGGGAATGGCCTTGAGGCCCTCGAAGATTCAACCGGTGTATATTAATTGAACTTAGTGGTTGGTTGGGTTTCGAGGGGGGGCGATAGATGTCAAAGTGTGCTGGCGGATGTTTGAGACCCCGTGGGCATCCGACGGCGTTCGTGGATCGATTTGGTTTTCATCAACTAATTGCGGATGGGCTAACGGGTCCGTGAACCTACTGTAAAAACTGGAATAACTCAAACTCACGTCGTAGCCACCTCTAGTGGGGTTAGTTGTATGTTCTACTTTCGCTGGTCTCAGCCGAGATCCGGAGGCCAATATTTTCCGACTTGATTCTCGCCCTCCCTTATCCAAAGAGGGTAACTCCGGGTGTCTTAAGAGCGAGGTTCGATTACAATCGACATATAATCCCAGTTAGCAGTAAGTAGGATACAGAAAGGTAGTTGGAAGGTCATGACTGTGGTTGTATCATACTTTAGCAAGAACGAATCGGTCACTGCGCACTAGTCGAACACATCCACTCTCGCCTCCGCACAAGTGCTGTCCTCCTTTTCGCTACGAAGTACCCGCTGCCCATATTTGCTATCAGATTACTCCGGTTCTCGCTGCAAGCCGGACCTAGGCCGGACCTGCTGCTTGTATATTAGCCAATGCCGAATTTGGGCTTGCCGAACATGTACGACAACGGGGGTTGAATTAACTTGGGATGCTTTCCGTACGGGTAAGTACAGTATTGTACTGTACTCGAGTAGGTGAGTGGGTTCAAGGATGCCGAAGTAGAATTCTGTGGGCCCCCTGCCATTAACAGCTGATCTAAGGACGTTACTACAGGGGAATGATACAACCTCCGCAATAGAACTGCACGATTGAGAAGCTGCACTCCCCCCGGGGTGGCGCCAATTCCGCGTAGTGGTGCCACATGTTCCACTCCAGAACTCACCTGTTTGTCTAGGGCGCAGTGGGGTTGTCGGTGTCCACCGGGGTTGGGCGGTTCGCGATACACTCTCAAGCCGTGAAATTGTATGCTGAAGACCACCAAACTGCTCCTGGCAACGTGAACCCAGAACGAATTCTCCGGTTGATCATGAAGGGTGGCCTGTTGGCCGAACTCCTGAGATGATGAGGTCTGAACTTCCAACATTGCGCATCTTGTATTCCAATGCATGTCACCCGAACGTTTACCCGTGATTTAGGATAATATTGTCACAGAGCACATATGATACCGGTATTCGGGCTAAAACCTCACGAGACAAAGCGGAACACGCAGCGATCTTCAATGCATCACTCGCTACTCGAGTATCCGCGCAGGACAATTTCTTCCTAACTTTCACACGAGGATGATCCCGTACCCGCATTTGTACAGTATCATACAGGCGCTAGAGCGACCTCCTCCACCTTAAACAACGCTATCCAAAACACTCACACCCTCCCCCGCACCGCCCCCAGCCGCGCCAAGTACCCAAGAACCACCGCCAAAAAGCTTAACCGTGAAAATGCCTTGGCACCCCTCCTTTCGGAAACCCACATGGGGTAAGCGTAATACGAAGGTGGAAATGCCAAGACCACCAGGCTCACGCTCTTTGCAAGTCATGTCGGTGCTCGGGTGTTACGATAGACTACAGTATGACACTGGAGGATTCGGTGGTTGGTTGATGCTTTACGGAGCACGCGACAGTGTCCTTGGCGACTCACCCTTTCAATCCTTGGGCGATGCGCGGATAGATGGGAAAGACGGGGCGAAAAGAGTTCGGTTAGCCGTATTTGCCGAGTTTCGCTTTTTCGCTTATGTCCTCGACTACCGGTACAGGTACTCGTACCGTCGGAGGAACCAGTATCCAGACATGTACTAGTACTCGTACCTGTATGTTCTCGCGGGCAGCCGGGGTTTTTATTTTCCGGCTAAGCTGAGGTCCTGTCCGCTGACCTTTTACCCGTGAGAAATGCTGCTGGTTTCGGTAGTCCTGCAAATCTCCGGATTCTGAAACAGAAGGCCCTGGGAAGGATTAGCGTCCTGTTAATCTGCTGGAGCGTTACAATAACCTGTTTTCGCAAGTTTGTCAACTCGCCAAATTATTCATATGGTGACACACTGATTCCCCCTGATTACCTGATATTAGACTGCAAGACTTTTATGGCACTGTTACGTGAGGAGCGGAAAGAGTGCTGGAGTATCATAATATTATGGGGTGCTATCAATGAATGGGGAGGGGGCACGAGAGAGCTAGGGGACCGAAAATCAACACGACGAGGTGCACAATTCTTTCCCAAAGGTTGAGAATCCCGTTTACCAATCTGGCCTCCGCTGGCACAGCAGAGCTCGTAACTATCCATCCATCAATACATCCCCGCACGAGTACCGGTATTATCATACGACTATCCGTCCATACATACATCCTTCCATCCATCCATCAATCAATCAATCAATCAATCGACCCAGTATCGAGGGGAACGGGAAAAAAAAAAAGCAAATCTGATACATCCATCCATCCATCCCTGCCCACATTCAAGCACACGAGTAAAATACAACAAAGCACCCCCGCTCATTATCGCACACACACGGGCCCAGAACGCTCACTTCTGGGATCTCGCTCTCTTCGCCGCAAGCTTCTTGTGAATGAATATACTTCCGAGAAGGATTGCGATTGCGCCGATAATACAGAAGACGACGATTACCCCGCGTTCCCTGCTCGCCCAGTTTCCGCGCTTGTAGAGGTGGGATTGTAGTGCAGGCATATAGAGATTCTAATCGCAATGTTAGGAGTGTGATAAAAGATGGGAAGGGAGTCGGGGGGGGGGGCATACTATACCTTGGGAATAGTAGGATCGAAGAGAAAAGAGCAAGAGCGATGGAGAATAATTGAGACGGAGTCGAAGTGCAGTGGATCGTTTTAACCTTTGAAAATTAGCAGTCTTTCCTCAGTCCGACGGATGGAATTTTCCAAACTCACCTTTCAAAACGCAATCCAAAGCGACCTTAGAGTAAGGAAGGGAAGGCAGACCGCCACCAACTTAAGTATCCCTGAGGCATTTCTTTTTCCTCAAAAAGCGCGGGTTCCCAATTCTGCGCTGTGCATTAAATGCCGATATTTCCGGTGGAGAGGTGGGGTGCAACCAGAAAAATGACGTTGTGTATAAGCTTTCCCAAGGTCTTGGTAGGTGCGATAATTGAAATAACCTTCGCTTGTTCAATTAAGGACCCTGTGATGCAATAATAGGGGTACTCGAGTGCTGTACACTAGACAGTACCTGACTAAATGAGGAAGAGTGTTTGGTTTTTGCATGGAGGTCGTGCCTGTGCTATATGGGGGAAAGATAGAGGCAATTCTTCTCTTCGTTTGATTGTACCCACCTGTTGAGGTGACCCTTGGATTTGGTGTGTATGTAACAGAGACCGTGGATATTGGCATCTTGGCATGGGCCCATGGTTGATGGGTGGGGGAAGTAAGTAGCTCATCTGCTTTTCTCATGCATTTCTGCAACGCGCACTGGGAACATGATCTATGAGTATCGGTAGTGACGGTGTATGAGCCCTCAAATAGTTAATCCCTCAGCGCTTGCCCTGATTCCTGATTGCCCGTCCGCGGTGCCCCGGTCTGTGTTTTCTACCCCTTTCTAAAATTGTAATACGGTAGAAAAACGGAATTTTCTTCCTGCCCTATGATCCACCCAAGTTCACTGCCGTCGCCTCTAACGTTGCCAGAGGCTACAGGCCGCACCACGCAAATATCGGTATCTTTAGTCCGCTACTGACTCCCTGTATTTCATCTTGCCGTTTGAACCGGGCATGTCAGGTTTGCCATCAAGGGACGACATGGATCATTCGAATGGCTTCGGTGCCGCATAGCTGTAGCAGATAATACCGGTAATCGCCCTCGAATTATTTCCCATCTGGCCCCCATGGCGCCAATGTCTTACAATAAACCTGTAGTTATTCAGTACAAGAGCCCAGTAAAATATTTTCCTACAAGATAGGGATTATTTTGCTGGTTAACTATTCCAGAATTATACGAAAACAGACTACCAGGGACATGTACGAGTACTCGTGTCTCCGAGCCAAGAAAGGGGACCTCTTTTGGAATACCGTATTAACTCGTCAAATTGAGTATCTCCGTACAGGGATAGTATCTCTGGTGGCGGTCTTGACTGGCCCTTTCGGGCGATCATTGATAGGTTGAGAATGTCTTATGGTAGCTTTGCTAGAATAGTAGAACGAAAGAAATGTGTAACTAAGAACATGTCTCTCTATCTGCCAGAAATTCAATATCCTCATGATTATCATGACCTTCTTCAATATTGGCAAAAGGATCCTAGTTGTCAACCACCTGTCAGTCCCCTATTTCCAACCCAGTAAAACCTTTAATATCAAGCTCACTATCACATGAGCCATCTGGTGGAAGTGACAAACCTACTTTGCTAAATGCTTGTGAAATAATTTCAGACTATTCTGTATGCAATTTGTAAAAAGCATCCCCCGCACACCAAGTAGTAAGAATTCTTCATTGTCTTATACTCCATTTTTCTATCTCCTCCGCCTCTTCACTGTCAAGAATAGCTTGATCTGTCAGATCTCTCATAATTCCTTTTAGCTGTTTGTTAATAGAAATATCAAGAGGTTGAACCAAACTGGAATAAACTCTAAGAATAAGGGATGAGAATATCTGGTTCTCATGAAGGATAGTGAGCACAGCAGGTGTTTTGTGGGAGCCCATTAAGTGGAGAGTAAAGTGGCTAGGATGACCTTGAAGGGCAGGAATGAGGTGGTCCATAATGTAACATAAAAAAAGCTCTTGGCTCATGTAAGCTCGGAAATTAAATTCCAATAAAACCCTAAGGTGGTAGTGATTGAACACATCACTGAGCCAACTTCTGGTCCTATGAAAGATAATCAGAGGTGGAATTTGAGGAACTCCGTCGGCAAAACACAAAGAACAGGACTGGCTTGCTGTTTATTCCAGCCTGAGTGAATTGATTTTACTCAGACAGTCTTGGAACCCATGGGTTCATATGTTTGACCTTCTAGGAATTCAAAGAGGATCAGGGTTTCAACCAAATTGCATATATTCCCAAGTTTGACCTGACTAACAGGAAGATCAGAGGTCATTATAATTGGCCAATAGGTGAGTGGACTCCATTCTGACTATGAATTGCTCAAAATGAATCTTAATTATGATAATATTCAGTTTTAATATTCATGTGGCACCTCTTGGGCCTTTTTGGTTATGTTTTATAAACTAATATGATTATGTGACAGTAATCCAGAAAACCACCCATCGCTGAAGCAGAAAACTTTAATGTCTTCTGTATTTCTTTACTCTACTCTTTCCTCAACATAAGCAACTAAATACCCTCTATCTTCCATGAGATACAATTACGGTAATAAAAAAAAAGATTATTCTAAAACCAGCTCTGACGGATAGTTTAGCCCCTCTGTTAGGCGGAGATAACCTGATTGACTTCAGCATTCTCTAAGCTAATCGAAATTCGTTTCTGTAGACGGAGATTGTCCAGGAAGGCTCGAGTTCGCTCTTTTCGTTTATAACTACTAAGAGCGAAGTAAGTTTGGTAAAGTAAGATAGAATCGTAAAAACAATATTATATTGTTAAGGTTTCTTCTCCGTTGCTTGATGATGTCTAAAGCTTTGGGAGGCACTTCAATATTTATATTCCACATCTGCTTGTTCATGGGCTACTTCTAATTATCATGCCACTATGTACCTTTCTGATTATAACTCACAATGTTGGGTATTCTTGAAAGGGGTGAATATCTGGAGACCCTGAAATTTACCACACCCTCTTTGCTAATTATGATATATCTAACTTGGAACCATACTGTTCCCAATAGTAGTTCTCCGATCTTTAGAGTCTTTCGACTTGTAGTCTAGTTTTCAAGTTGTACTGAGTTGGCTCCAATAGTCTTGATTTATTGATGAAATGATCAGTTTCACCTGTGGGTTGTATCTGTGAAGGTAGTTGTAATTACAATGTTTCTTGGTCGTCTGACTTTAAACCTCTATAATTCCCTACTTAACCAATAAATGTCTTCCGGAAGGCTTTCTACTAATTTGCAGAAACCTATTCTATTAGGTTGACAATTATTCCCTTGGTCGGCCACCCTTGGTTACTTTTAGGTAACAGGATTTCAATCACTATTATAGTATAAGAAGTTGTCTTCGTAACTACAACGTATTTCGAAACCTGGTTACAACACTTCATAATGTCTAATGACTTCTATACTAGTGTTTCTCTGAGTTCTAGACTCTTTTAGATATTATAGGGTGGGTGTGAATGTATTTGTCTCTTGTTGAGATCATTTACCATTCAATACTATCTCTTTCTGCAGAAGAGTCCCGTTACTTACGGCATATACCAAAGGTATCACATTTTTGAAGCCTAGTAACATTCTGAGTGGTTGGAAGATCCACTCCATTTTACTTCTCAGACTTGGCCGAGGGTCCTGACTTATATATCCTGTGAACAGGACCTAGTTCGACCGACGGTGGCGGCGTATACAGTGTTATTCTGACACCTTCAATTCTGTGGTATTATAGTCATAAGATGCAACTGAGATTAATATGTATGATGACATGCAGGCCCCGTAAGGGGGTCAGAGGAGGGTGTTGGAGACCAAAGATTCCGCTTCTGGGTAAGGTTACCCTACTTAGGGTGACTTCTGGGTATCGGATTCTGGTATTGCTAACATGAGCTCTTTTCTCTTAAGGCTTCACCCTGAATGCCTTTTTTGATACATAATAAAATAACAAAATTAAAAAACATTAAATTTCAAATCTTAGCTCCTTTAGGGCCTGATAAGGGCAGGGTAAAAACCCTTCTGCATTTGCTTGGCCACGGTGGGAAAAAATCTTTCTTTATCGTTCTTCCTCTGCCGGCTGTGGCATTTCCGGGTTATAACGATAGAATTCTTCCACCATTTCCTTTGCATTATCCATGCCTATTGCAGGTTCCCAGGTATTCTCATCCTCGGAACAACCTTGTCATTTAACAAAGTACCAAAGTTTACATATCTCCTAGTAGTGACCATGCACTCGTTGTTGGTAAGAGATTATCTCGCTTTTCACAATTTTCTCTATTTCCCATTATAGGTTAGCCTCAATATCATCGGGTTCTCTTAGATGTTATTGTCAGCAGGTACGTGCTGACTCCCTGTAACGTTCTAATAGGAATACATGGAATACTGTATGTATGTTCTATCAATCTGAAATGTTGAGTTTGTAGGCATGATTTCCTCTTTTTTCTAAGATCACGAATAGTCTATATAATTTTGGGGTGAGTTTCTTTGACTTCCATCTTCTACGAATGCTCTTTGTATTTAACCTTACTTTATCACTGATTTTGAAGTCTAGTTGTTGCTTGGCCTTCCTATCGTAGTATTTAACCATGACTTCTCGTGTCTGATGGAGTGACTTCCTTACTTGTTCGTGGATCGTCTTTATTCAGCTTGTATAAAGAGTAGTTCCTTGATTTTGTACCTCATGTTCCTTCAACCATTCAATTTGTGAATGAAACCAATCATTTGCACAGAAAGAGGTCATTCTATGTGCATTGGTTGCTGAGTTATTGTAGGTATGTTCGGCTAGAGGTAGTAACTGGTACCAGTCATCTTGGTCGTTATTGATGAAACTTTGCAAATAACCTTCCAGCCCTTGGTTGGTTTGCTCAGTTTGTCTGTCCGTCTGTGGGTGGTATGCTGTAGTCATCTTTCTTTTTATGCTTAACATTTTGCACAAGGATTCCCAAAACTCTCCAGCAAACTTCGAGTCCATATGTGAGACAATTTTAGTTGGTAGGCTGTGTAGCTTTTAAATTTCTTTCATAAAGGCTGTAGCCACGTCCTTTGCAGTGGCTGTCTCTTCTAATACAACAAAATGGGCCATTTTTATAAACCGGTCTACTACTACTATGATTTGGATATAACCTGAACTTTGGGGTAACTGGGTAATAAAGTCAATGGAAATTAATGCCCAAGCTACGTACTGTATTAATAGTGGTTGTAGTAAACTATATTTTGCGTGTCATGGGGATTTGTTGTGTTGACAATCATCACACGACCCTACGTCATCATTTACCCAATGTGCCAGGCCTTTCCAATAGAAATCTTTCCTAATTATTTTAAGGGTTTTTTCTTATCCGAAGTGTCCAGCTATCTTAGCATCCTGCAAACCTTCAGTTATTATTATATACAGATCCTAGTTTTTTGGTATAAATAGTCTTTGCTTGTAGTAAAGCAATTCATCAGATAATGTCTAGTCTTTTGGGAAAGGTTTGCTACTGTCTTGTAGTTTCTCCAACACATTTTTTCTTTTTAGCCATTCTCTATCTCCAGGGATAGCTTTTTAGATTTTCTCCAAAAATTCCTGATTGAATTTTTTCAATTCCTTGCGGGCTAGTATAGCGCAAGTCATAAGGGCTTGCTCAGGTATTTTGGCAGTATCATAGGAGTGGGTATTCTGGTTTATTAAGACGTATAACTGGCTGACTATCGGTTCCAATTCACCAATAGTAATAGCGCTTGTTGCAATGTCTGTAATGCCGAATCCTGATTCACCTCTTATGGTATCCTTGAAATTGTCTATTTCCATCATGTCGGCTGTATTAACTTTTTCTACTACCAACTGAGCAATTCGATCGCTACCGTTGATGAGACAATCCATGTCTCAATGGTTGAATAGTAGTACTTTGAGCTCTCCAGTATAATCTGTGTCAATTTCACTGACACTAGTAGAGATACCGGTTTTGACCACTAATTCACTTCTTGGTACGATTCTGGTGAGCCGAGCGAGCGAAGCGAGCGAGGAGATTCTCTAGCCGGGCGGACAGCTGTGCTGATGGGAAGGGGACGTGAGAGTTGTGGTATCGTGAGAAACAAAGTGTCGACAATAATCAAGGGAGATTGATCGTTTGTTTCGTTGACCTATGATCAACTCGTCAGGATGGGGGGAGAAGGGTGATACTTATACCTTTCCCCGTATGTGATGGTGGATGAAAGTCCAGGTGAGCCGAGCGAGCGAAGCGAGCGAGGCGATTCTCTAGCCGGGCGGACAGCTGTGCTGATGGGAAGAGGACGTGAGAGTTGTTGTAATCGAGAAACAAAGTGTCGACAATAATCAAAAGAGATTGATCGTTTGTTTCGTTGACCTATGATCAACTCGTCAGGACGGGGGGAGAAGGATGATACTTATACCTTTCCCCGGAGATGATGGTGGATGAAAGTCCATCGGGTGTGGAAGGCGAGGGCGTGGGTTTGACCCTGAGCGCTCGTCGCGAGAAACGCAGTGAAGTCGTTAAATCGCTTGTGGGTGTGATGCGAAAAATCTTTCCTCGCCGCACGTAGGTGGGTGTGAGGGAATTTTTATGCGTCGGCGACCTCGTATTCCATGCGAGGTGTCGCATATCGTTATCGATATGCATGCCGTCATGCATGCATCCTGCAAGTAAGCCGGAACCGGAAGGCTTGCCAAAATAGGTAGTCACCGTTCCGCATATGCGCGTACTAGGATTATCCCTACTAGGGCAACGGGCATGCATGCCTGCATGCGCATATGCACGAGCTCAACCGTGCATAGCCGAGGTGTGTACCGGATTAGTCTAGACAACTTCCAAATCGGGACACTTACCTAAAACGGAAATATTTCCTATTGCGGAAAATTTCCTATTTTGGAAAGTGGGGTGAGCCGAGCGAGCGAAGCGAGCGAGGCGATTCTCTTGCCGGGCGGACAGCTGTGCTGATGGGAAGAGGACGTGAGAGTTGTTGTAATCGTGAAACAAAGTGTCGACAATAATCAAAGAGATTGATCGTTTGTTTCGTTGACCTATGATCAACTCGTCAGGACGGGGGGAGAAGGGTGATACTTATACCTTTCCCCGTAGATGATGGCGGATGAAAGTCCATCGGGTGTGGAAGGCGAGGGCGTGGGTTTGACCCTGAGCGCTCGTCGCGAGATACGCAGTTAAGTCGTAAAATCGCTGGTGGTGTGATGCGAAAAAATTACCTCGCCGCTCGTAGGAGGGTGTGAGGCAATTAGTTGTGCGTCGGCGACCTCGTATTCCAAGCGAGGTGTGGCACACCGATTTATCGGTGTGCATGCCGTCATGCATGCATCCTGTAAGTAAGCCGGAACCGGAAGGCTTGCCAAAATAGGTAGTCATCGTTCCGCATATGCGCGTACTAGGATTATCCCTACTAGGGCAACGCGCATGCATGCCTGCATGCGCATATGCACGAGCTCATCCGTGCATAGCCGAGGTGTGTACCGGATTAGTCTAGACAACTTCCAAATCGGGACACTTACCTAAAACGGAAATATTTCCTATTACGGAAAACTTCCTATTTCGGAAAGTGGGTACGACCTTCCTATTACGGAAGTGGCGCGCCAAGAGATTTCAGCCCCATGTACCAGCCACCACGTGACGCCATCACGTGCCCATGAGCCACCGCCACACGCCACCGCCACGCCGCCACAACGCCACAGCTCAGCCACTCACGTGACTGCGCCACAACGCCACAGCGCCACACCGCCTAGCCACACTAGCCGGTTAGGGTTAGGGGTTCGGGTTAGGGTTCGGGTCAGGGTTAGGGTTCGGGTTAGGGTTAGGCTGGGGTCAGGATTTCACTCCGTGGCCGAGCTGTTCTCTTACCAGAGATGGGTAGTAGTGACTGATACATGATGATGTAACGATTGGTGTCGTCTCCATCATACCTAAAGCTGCCGTCCGAACCAACCTAATGATTCGCCTCCAATGAGGTAAAACGGGCTTATAATTAGGCGGGCTGAACCGTCTTATGGACGTAGTTAACCACCTTAATGGCGGTGGGATCCCTGGGGATGCCATCCGTCAACATCGTATCGATCAAGTCTACTTGCAGATTGGGCGAAGGGATTTCTCCTTACCATTCCACTTTGTTCAACGGGTTTCAAGACCGTTGTCTTCGTAGGCGCGGGGACAGGGACCTTCGGGGCCGGTCTGTCTTTTTTATCGGTCTCTTCCGAGATCCTATAACCGCGAATTATGTCAGCGTTATACTTGTTGTTGATTTCTCCGAGATTCCTAAATTTTCGGAGCGATAACATGATATGGGAGACGTCCTCGAGGGGAGTATCAGTCCTGTCGAGTCCATTTTCCATGGCTGTCCATACCTTACGAAGTTCTATGTGTTCCCATACGTCATTATAAACAGATTTCAGGAAGATGGGGTTTCCTCCAAGGGCCTCGGGTGTGTCATCGTACCTTTGAGCCCATCTTTTGCTAGATTCTTGTGAAATCCAGGTTTGTAAAAGACGTCTAGGATAGCCTCGCTGGAGGTATATATCTCTCACGTGATATACCTCCTCATGATAGACATTGCTGTTCCAGCAAAGGCGAGCCATTCTACATATTTCTCCCACAAAGGCAGCACGTTTTACGTGTAGTGGGTGAAATGAAATAAACGGGAGACGTTCATAGGAGTTGCATGGTTTTCGGTACGGCCTGAACGAAATATATCCTTGTTCAAGGCTGATAGAAAGATCGAGGAAATTGCAAGTTTTTTCCTGTACCGACCATGTTAACTGGAGGCCATCTGCCTTGATGCATTCCAGTTGTTTGTACGCGGCCTTTTTAGTAGGCGCGCGGACCAAGACAAATACATCATCGATGTATCTTTTGTATAGCGGAAAGCGGTCCGCGAAAGAGTTTTCAAAGTAGGCCATGTATAGGTTGGCAACATCTGGTGCCGAAGGGATACCCATGGCAAGACCTTCTTTTTGATAGAAAACTTGGTCTTGGTATTCGAACAGGAGATAATTATCTGACCATCTTGCAAGGTCCATATACATGTTTTTATAATTATCGTCGTAACCAACGTCCACTGTTTCACTAATAATTTGGTGAGCACGATCCCGAGGGATGTTTGGATACGTGGCGACAACGTCACCGGTGCAGAGCCAGTACTTTTCAGAGGAGTCTGTTCGGTAGTCTTTAAGGATTTTGGCAAGTTCTTGCGTGGATTGAAGGATCCACCTACTTTCTTTAATGTACGGTTTGAGGCATTGAGATAAGACTTTACTCGCATTAGCAAGCGGATAGGAGTGACATGGCACAATCGGTCGGAGGGCCCAGGGTTCTTTATGAATCTTCGGGAGCCCGTGAAAACGTGGTAGTTCTTCGACCTTAAAGTCAAACTTTTCTATCGGGTGCATAATGTAGTCCAAGATTTCCTTAGGCATCTCGGGATTCTTATACTCTTTAATCTGGGTAAGGACTGGTTTGAGTCGTGACCAGACAGCATATCTGCTGTCCCCGATCATGTCAAAGTCCTTATTGCTATGTACCAGATGATCCAATTTTTCCAGGTACCATTCTTGTCTCACGATTGTGGTACCGAGGTTTTTGTCAGCCTGGAGTACTAGCAAATTGTTGTTTTTTCTCCAGGTTTGAAGCGCAATCAATTCTCTTTTGTAGCAAGGATGTCTACGCGAGGATCGTACTGCAGTGGGTATAGACGTAAGTTGGCGAACCAACTCACTCTTTCCTCTTTGCAGCATGTCTTCAACCCAACTCGGTGTGAATGGTGGGATTGAGTGGCTTTCTTCCTTAGGAATTCGCCATCTCGGATCCTCTTTAATGGTATTGGATACCTTTCGGTTTTGTGCAAAGAAAACTTTCCATTTAATTCTTCTAGCTAAAGAATCGAAAGCAGTTACAGGAAAATCAAAACCGAAAACAGGAGGCGCAAGAAACCTATGACCCAAAGAAAGAAAATTGTCAATTTCTGAAGGGATTGACGATACCCCAGGCCCTAGTTTAACTCGAAAATCAGCATTGACGACCGTGGTAAACGGGATGCGTGATCGGATTATTTCTAGAGCTTTTTCATGGGGGATATCGAGGATTTCTCGCGGAATGGAAGAAGGGTTTTCTACTGACCAATTTGAAGAACGAATCTTATTTTCTAGTTCTTCTTGCCCTTCTTCTGAGCAGGGCCAGCTTTGGGATTGCTCACGATGCGTTTCCGCTTCTGAATCCCTTTGGCGCCGATACCTTTTGGTTTGGTACGGGCCTGCTGACCTGAACCCGACAATCGTTTCTTCGGGGCTTTTCCTTTTCCCTAGTGAAGAGTTAGTGGCGTGAAGTTTATCCGATGAGGATGAACTTACCTGATTGCCGGTTTGTCGAGGTTTATCGGCCCGTTTCTGGTGCCGAAGTTCCTCGCGGATGACTTCCCTAATGGTCTGGGTGGAAGGCCCAGAATCAACGTCCATTGGGTCTCGTACGAGCCCATGGGTCGATCTCAATACGTACCTGATA